>NW_027185777.1:33380738-33391818 GCF_028583685.1 Petaurus breviceps papuanus | reverse complement strand
AGAGAGAGAGAGAGAGAGAGAGAGAGAGAGAGAGAGAGAGAGAGAGAATGAGTTTTGCCAACAGGAGCCTTGAACTAAAGTAGCAGAAATGGCAGTTCTTAATCTTACAACAGAATTATCTTACTATTAAATGCTGCCATGGGTTAAGCAGGTTTGTTCAAAATGAGACTTGGCAATTTTTCTGAATAATTTAACATACTGAAATTAAGTAAAGCTGAGTTGGTGCTGCTACCTTTACCAGGATGTCACTTTTTCTTTCCCGTTAAGGAGATGAAGGCAGTGGGGAGGGGGTAGAATTTGTCAGAAACACATTAGAAGTACTATAGACAAATGGAGACTTTTCAAGCTGAATTAAACTCACTTGAAAGAATGAAGTCCCTTAGGTGAGCTTGGCTCTTTAGGAAGGGCTAATAACGCCATGCCACTTCCCAAACCACATTTTCTCTGTATTGTGGTATTGTGAATTTTCCTTTTCCCATTAAATGCACCATTGACTCCAAAGAGTTAAGAAGGTCGTTTTATATAGCTTTGTCCATTTTTTTCTCTTTAAAGCCTCAACTCAAAATTATCTATTTGCATAATTCAATTGCAGTTAAAAAAGAGAAAAACAGCTCACAACCATCTCTGGCAAGGCAATCACCTGCCCAATAGAAGCTGAGACATTATGTGCCAAACGTCTCCAATCTCTACTGATTAATAACAGCATATTCCAAATTTATAGGGTCTATTACAAGCCAACTGAAAAGCAGCTAGTGCGCCAAGTCTCCCTTGCTCTCTCTCCAGGGAATCCTGTCTCAGATGCTCTCTTTTTTTTTTTTTAAATCCGGTAAACAACACTTTATGTCTTTTGCACAGATAGCAGATAATTACCATATGCTTAGAAACATGCTCACTTCCTTCAGATTCCCACTGTAAACTTCCTCCACGATGACAGCTAAGGAGCATCAGGGGAACAAGATTCTATAATTTAGCATCCCCTTCCCCATTCCCAGTGGTTTGAAAGGTCAGTGTCTATTATCATAAAGTTAGAATCAGGAGAAAGCAACTTTGGTAGAGATGGTATTTTATAATTCATAAAAAAATGAAGTTACCACCCAAGTGAAAAAGTCAATAGTCCCAGTACTTTCATTTGGACATATAATTTCATCAACCAACATCCGCTACCAAACAAATATATATGATGGACTAGGGTAGGGGAGTAACCTCATGATCTTATAGAGATAAGCAATCCTAGAAAGTCTCAACTTTTCTTTCTACCTTCCCATTCCTTTCCCATTGTTTACTTTTGTCTCACTATCTTTCCTACTCTTCATCCAATTATAGAATATTAACCAGAAGGGACATTATAGAGATTATCTGGTCTGACCCCTCATTAAAGTAGAAATCCTTTCTACTTCAACCTTAACAGGTGCTCATCCACTTGAATATTCAGTAATACTTTCACTAGTGGTTTTCCTGACTCCGCCTGGGCCTCTATCCATTATTTCTTACTGTCTCTAAGTCTCCCTATTTTAATATGGCCTCTATAGGTGGCTCAGTTAGTCCGGATGAGACCTGTCCTGCAACAGCTTCCATAGTGATTTAATATTGAGCTCATTGTCAAGTAACACTGGCCTTCTCTTTTTACATGGACTATTTAACTGTTAAGGAATTATAAAACTACGAAATGCAAGTACTACCTTCTATTTTTCTGAAAGAAGATGGTAAATACAAGCAAACAAAACACCTACAACAAAGTCAGGGTGATTTCTGCTTCCTTGACCCAGTAAAAGTTCATGCAGTTAACCTTGTCAGGAGAAAAAGCTCACTCCTTTTCTTTGTCATTATAAGATATTTATATTATATCCTGGAATACTGAATGGCTCTTGAGTCCCAGAGCTTTTTCATATTATCTGACAGTCTATCTTTCCACGCAGAGCTAATTAGAATGAATAACTAATGAAAGTTTTACCCTTGTGCTTTTATTTGGGGCTTAAAATCTGTCCTGAATTGAATGGGTTGATTACAGTCAAGGTGGACCAGAAGTACATGGTGCAACTCCTGACCTCTTAAAAACTCATTTTGCATGACCCAGTTAATTATGTTTTTCCGTTAATGTTTCCATTACCACTAGCAACAATGTTCAGATGTCATTCCTGCCCATCCCCCGCATATTCAGAAGCAAACATTTTATTGGCAATCTTCCGATGCTTCTAGGATTCTTTATTTACTGAACAAATGGCATTTGAGCTATTGTATTTCTTAAGATCCAACACTGTGAAATTAAACTCAAGAAATGCCTATTTGGGGGAGGAAATTATCTCATTTCTATTTTGTCATATGGGATATCACTTTTATTTTCTACTTGGCTTCTTTTCTTCCTCTTAGCTTTTTTCCTTGTTATAAGTCTTCATATAGAAATCACAGCACAAAAAGTAGCTGCATTAAGTCATCTATGCTTCGTTAAACCTTGTGCACATTTATTGATATTAATAATAATATTAATTTACTATTATTATTAATAAAGGAACATCAAATTCTCTAACTCAGAATGATATGCCCTTCACAGCTGGGCCCAAACTATCTTTCACTCTTTAGCTTCACTATCCTTTTAGGAACAACCTAGTAGGTCAGCCAATATAGTTTACATAGCTGTTTTGTGAACATGCTTTGGGTCCTCCTGTGCCATTTTCTATTCATGGAATTCCCTCACTCCTCATTCCTAGAGCCATAACAGAGTAGGGTAGCTGGGACATTTCCTACATTCATTTGGAAAGCACCATTCATACACTTCCTGTCTTCCCAGTGAGGGGTTTTGCACAAAGGTGGATCCATATAGAGGATGAGGAAGCAGAATCCTGAGATGTTAAAGTTGAGGAGTGGTGGTAGGAAGAGGGCCCAGAATGACTGCTTCCCCCTCTCCCTCTCTTCCTCTCCTCTTCCTCTCCCCTAAAATAAATATACCTCAACTGAAATTTCCCCAGGTGCCAGTTTCTACTTAGAGCTCTGCCCATTCAAGTCCTTTGAAATCCTACCCATTCTTGAGGACCCAGAAGATATCCTCTCTCTTTTATCATGAAGCTTTCCTTGATTTCTACTCCATGCCCCTACCTCTGGCAGGCAACATCTCTTTCTCCCACTTTTGAGCTACATTTTGGTCCCATTTGTAAATAATACAGCATACACTGCCTTTTATTGTAGTTAATTATGAACACACCTCATGATCTCTAGTAGATTATGTAGTTCTTAATGGCTCTTTGTACTGTCTATAGCTTTAAAAAATTTTTTTTAAAACAAAATGTAGCTCCACAATAAATTTGCTGAGTGACTAACTTAAAATTGAGAGAGATGTAGTATGCATTAATCAACTAACAAGCCCTATTAAGTACCTATGAAGTGTCAGTCTCTGTGCTAGGCACAGGAGATACCAATACAAAGAATGAAATAATCTTCCTTCTCATGAACTTTGTGTTGGTCTTGCCATTAGAAGATATGAGTTCGAGTGTTGGCACTGATTTACCATCTGTGTAACCACCAGGAAGTAAATCATGTAACTTTTCTGAGAGCCTCAGTTTACTCTCTATAAAATGGTGATAAAAAAATTAAAATATAAGCCTGACAAAGCTGTGGGAGGAAAGTATTCACTGAATCCTAAGTGCATGTAGGAATATGTTGCCACATTAAAGGAAAATAAATTTTGTATTTTTTGCTACTGTATTAATGCAGCAACATTTCAATCACAGTTAATACTGGGTCTATCATATTCTTTAAGCCTTCAGAAGTAATATCTTGTAGAGGCTAGAAAACCCAGGAAGACATAGATTTAAGCCCTACCCCTAACACATACTAATTGTTTAATGTGAGCAAATCACAGAGGCTCTCAGTCCTCTAGGTAACTTTAAAAGTCCATAATCTTAGAATCCAAGATGGTAAGTTGTAGAGATGGGGCCACCTGGCATTGGAGAGGGGGTTTCTTTAATCCTGAGTTTCCTATGACAATGAAATCTTAGATCTAGCCCCTCTTCCTACTCTTTCTTTATGTCTTTAGTCTATATGACTTATCATGACTTCCCCACCTCAAAATACACATTCTACCTTATGGTTCCTATTGATGTGGTGCTGATTAATTAGTTTGGTAAAGCATACAATGACAAAGCCTTGATGGTAAAATGCAATTATACAATACTTAGGTCAGAATGTGAGAAATAGGAGACTTGCTTCTCTTAATGAACCTGGGTTCAAATCTCAGCTGGTCTATTTACTACTTGTGTGACCTTAGCCAAATTATTTCACATAATTGACATAATTTCACATAAGTTTTATAGTGGCAATGCATTTGGTATTGTCTTTTCCTTAAGATTATTTACATTGATAAATATTATATCAGCTTCTGAAATTGAACCATTTGATACCATTTAGTGATGGAAACTTTTGTTGTAGCACCTGTAGAAATGGGCACTAGAAATGGACATTAAAAATCCCACAAATCCCTAGTTCAAGAAATCTTACAGGGATTTCACAGCAGTAGCTCAGTAGACTGGACCAGTCTGATTGTGGTATTTGGATAATTCTCAAATGTTTAATGTATTTCTGTGTAGCTCTGCCTGGCATGGGGGACAATAAGATGGGATTCTTTGTGAGATGCAGGTACTGAAATTATCATCTGAAGTTGTTTTCATAGCTCCATATCTTAGCAATTGTCACATCCAAAGAACCACATGAGAACTTTCAGTAGAGGTATTGTTACTGTGTTGGAGTGCTAGCCAAATTTATAGTCAGAGAACCTAGGTTTGACTTTAAGCTGTCTGACATTGAGCAAGTCACTTCAAGTTTTTGGTCTCAGCTTCTCATCAGTAAAATAAGAGCATTGGACTAAAAGATCTTCAATGTCCCTTTCAGTTCAAGATCCTATGAGGCTGTTAGCTATAAAATGGGACTAAGGAGTGTGTTTGCTTTGCCTAAATCTGTATAACCCACGACAGTCAGGTTACTCATATGGTACTATATCATGAAATGGGACCTTTCCCCACAAAAAAGTCCCAACACAACATATTCAGTAACCAGAGGTAAGAGGGTAGCAGCAGAACAAATGCCTCAAAAACATGCTGATACAATATAAAATGATGTCCCACCACTATCAGAAATCAGAAGAAAGAGAACTCCAGGAAAAATGCAATCTGAAGCACAGGAACTCAGTTAAAGGCCACAAAACTCATGCCATAAACAAACAATCCCAAAGACAGGGAACCAGAAGAAAGATGATGTTAGCAAGCAGAGTGCAAAGCCAGACATCAACAGTATGGGACACATACATGTAAAAGGGAAAACACACAACAAGCAGCACAGTCTCCAATTACAAACGCCATGCACCTTTAGCCTCTCTGTTTCATGTTTGTTGTCTCTCACTCATTGACCCCCATTTATCTTCCTCATCAAAGACAGTTTATTTCTATAATTTCTATTTCAACTTAGACTTACTATGAGTCTAACTCATTTCAGTCAATTGCTTTTATAGGATGAATAGAGTTCAGGGATATGCCATGTCACAATATTTTGCTCCAAGAGGAAGTATGGTGACAATACCAAGCTTGTTCATGCAAATTAGTAGCCCACAAGTCTGAAAGAAAACAACAAAATCAGTCTGCAGACAAATGCAAATATTAAATAAAATGTAAAGTGCCGTTTAAGACTGCATTTCTTCAGATGGTGGATCAGGTTTGCTGACTGGTTGGCATGCTATTACTATGGCACAATTTATCAAAACACCCATAGGTAAAAATATGGAAGTTGTAAGGATTTTTCCAAAAAAAAACAAAAACAAAAACAAAAAACTCTTTGAAACTCATATGCTCTGACATGGGTTTTAGATATTTAGTTAGCACTCTGCCAAAATTAGTATGCCTTTTGTCTCTTTAATTCACTGAAGAGCTGGGATAAAGTGTATGTTTCCTCTCTTGCTTTTGGAAATATTGTGTTCCTTGCATGATCTTTTCTACAAAAAGTTTGGGGTCCATATTCAAAAGACCATAGCATATGTGACTCACCCAGGTGAGGGGAAACCCTCAGGTTATAAAAAGTAAAAAGTGTTTTCTATTTCCCCTCCAGACACATCTTTAGATAGGGTTTAAAAAGAATGTGATGTAACTCTGTACAGTCTTTCATTCAGAAACCTCAATGCCACTGGGACATTGGTGTGGATGCAATAGAGTATTCAGGGTTATTTTGTTTTACAATAATAGGAATGGTTTATGGTTATTAATTCAGTCTGCAAGTATTGATGGAGCACCTCTGCATATAACACCAAGTCATATACAGTAGTTGATTTGAAAGATGTATATAACTTGGTCCCCACCCTCAAGGAGTTTACAATCTAGTTAGGGGAAGATTAATACCAATGAAAAATGTTGAACAATGGTACCATGTGGTGTTAACCTTAAGTGTAATGGAGGAAGATATCTGTATGGACTCAAGTACTTGGGAGGAGTTTATTGCAGGAAGGGGGTATTGAATTGGCCACTGAAGGATGGGCAACCTTGTCATATTTCATGCAATTTATTCATTGAGAGGCAGAGCAACGGGGAAGTCATTCCAGGGAAAAGAAAAAGGACAAAGGCATAGAAACAAGAATAGACATGATGTGTTCAAGGGAATGACCTCAGCTATTTGGGAGAGTGTGTGTTACAGAATAGTTAAGATACCAAAATAAATAGTTGTATTCATTTAGTCAAAACAATAGGAGAAACATTTTTTTCTCCCTGGGGGGAGATGTTTGTCTTGAATCATAGATTTGGAATTTTAAGGAATTTGATAGGTTATCTAGTCTAGCTGCCTTATTTTATATGGAAGAAAACAAAAATGAACTCCTGATACTGATTTCTGATCCCATTTCATATTACCCATGAGGAAACAAAGGCTACTCCAAACTTTTAAACAGGGCAGTGAAGTGGTGCAGTAAATAGAGTGCCAGGCTTGGAGTTAGGAAGTCTCATCTTCATGAGTTTAAATCTGGCCATGACATTTACTAGCTAGGTGATCCTAGGCAAGTCATTTAACCCTGTTTGCCTCAGTTTCCTCATCTGTAAAATGAGCTGGAGAAGGAAATAGTAAACTACTGCAGTATCTTTGCCAGGAAAACCCCGAAGGGGTCATGAGAGTTAGTTACAACTGAAATGACTAAACATCATCATATATATGTGATGACATCACATAATAAATATACGTGACATAGAATGTACGATTTTCTGTCATTTGTCAAATTAATATTTCAAATATATCCCCCATTACATTGATCTGTAGGTACCTGTCCTTGTTAGTTTCTAATAACGAACTGATAGATAAAATAACTTATAGCCCATTTCAGTAAGCAAGTACTGCTTTGCAATTTCTTTGACATATGTGATAGCCAGTTAAACTCATGATTAGGACACGGTACCATAATGCAGACTGCATGCTATATTCTTGGCCCTGGAGAGGTATCTTGTGAATGAATGCCTTTGGTCAAAAAGAGCAAAAGGACAATACAGAATCTAGACCATCTCTATAGCATCTAAAGGTTTCCAAAGCACATATAGGATTTTATTTCCTTTGATCTTCACCATGACCCTGTAAGGCTGGTGCTGTTTATTCCATCTTAGAAATGAGGAAACTGAAGATGAGAGAGACTGAGGCAAACAGGATCAAACACTAGTATGTATATCCAACAGTAAAAGTATGAAGATGAATAAGTGCAAATCCAATATAGACAACAAATATCTGAAAGGGATGTTAGACACTGTTGCCCTCATTTTAAAAATGGAGAAACTGAGACTGACAGAGATTAAGTGACTTGTCCTCATTCATATAGCTAGTAAGTATATGAGGCAGGATTTGAACTCAGGTCTTTTGGACCCCAAGTTCAACTCTTTATCTACTGATCCACTTCTCTGAGCTGCACAATCTGTCAATTGTGGATAAGTGAAGTCAGTTTTATATATGGAAAGCAAATTTTCTGCATGTTTACACATATAAATGTGGCTTAAGGATAAAATCTTTAGTTACCTTAAATTTTTTCACATGCTTCCAATTTGCATAAAACTCCTACAACCCATCTATAGCACAATGTCAATTTCAGAATGACAAGCAAATATATTATCATCTGACCACACTAAATTAACTTTAAGTTGCTCATAGTATCTGAAATACATAGATAAATCCCTCAACCTAACAAGTAGCAGCATTGACATTTTCTTTCCTCATTCCCTGTCTGCCAGACATTCTAGTAAACAGTGAACTGGGCAAAACATTCAGCTGGGAAAAGGAGAGCAAGCAACCATGGAAATCCTCAAGCTTTAAGAGCTGAGAAAATGAGCAAGTTTAACTACAATGACAGACAGGTAACATATTCAGTGTTAGGTTTTCGGATGATGAAATCTAGTCCTCAAGCCTAGAAGGGCCATTAACTCCCCTGGACTACAATACTAAGTAAGTAAGTTAGTCACTAAGAGGCCAGGTAGTCACTATGGCAGGTAGATACACCCTAAAGTACTAGACAAGAAAGTGGGCATGAAAGAGTTAACTCCAACATTACTTAGTTCCAGGATATTATTTCTTCATTGGTGGGATGGAGGTGAAATGGAAAACAGGATATTGGGTTTTCTCACTGTGGGCTGATTAAGATTTTTGAGCACAAGCAATTAAGTTAAAATCTGTAGTAAGAAAACATTGATCAATTGGCAAGATTTTGAAAATGCAATTGACAATAAAAAATAATAATAACTTATATTTGTGTGCTGCTTTTAATTTTGTGGAACATGCTTATTCCTACTGCCTATTTGACAATCCAATAACCCTAAGAGTTAGTTGACTAGGGAGAAAACTGAAACATGGAATTTCTATATGGCATACTTAAGATCATAGACAGAAACAAAGTGAGGATTAGAACTTCCAGTCTGAGATGCTTTCCAGATCAGTGAGCAAATTCTGCTGAAGATCAAAGCACATGACCTTGGAACTTGAATTTTGCTGCCTTTTTTCAGGTTTTCTAAATATTAAGTTGCTTAATAGGGCTTTTTGGAAATCACAGCCTAAAGTGCCCCTGCTTAAAAAAAAACAACAGTATCTCTGTTTTTGGCCCATGTGGAAATCTTCCTGCTTCTGAGAAAATGGAAATGCTAAATAGGGAAATCGACTCTGTCTTTTTGTCTATGTCTCTTTCTATATATAATATACATATACATATTATATACATAAATGGTATGTATATACACCTGTGTACACATGCATTTATATACATGCCATGAAATATATGTGTATATATATGAATATAATATGTTATAAAAGTAAATCCATTTTGTAGATGTGTCAAGTACATTCCTCTATTAAGAACTTTTAGAAAATTTACAGGTTATAGTAGGGAGAAAACGCAAAGGAAGATATTCTCTTTTTGTTGCTAGAGAGAGTATTTATACCAATGAACTCATGATTCTTTTAAAATATTAAAATGTAAATGCAAGTTGTTCTGATGACCTAAATTAGCCATTATTAATTAGTTTCAGACAAAAAAGTAATTGTCATAGGATTCATCTGGCTTAAAGGTTTGTCATGTGTATCCTGAGATAGCTGAGCGTATTGTATGGGATATGAGAAAATGATGTGGAATTTTTTCCATCTAATGCCTGTCACAGTGTGCCCTGTACATAAGTGCTTAATGAATGAATGCCTGATGACTGGAACTCAATTCAGTTCATTTGAGATGACATGGACTTAGCGGAAGGAACACTGAACTTGGAGTCAAATGACATGAATTCAGATCCTAGTACTATTAGTCTCTACTTTGGGCAAATTATTTAATTGCTCTGGTCTTCAGTAGGTGTCTGAGGCCAGGTTTGAATTAAGGAAGATGAGTCTTCCTGACTCCAGGTCCAACACTCCACCTAGCACCACCTAGCTGTTCTCACAGTACTTCACTTATCAATACTTATTAAATGCCTATTGTCTACAGGGCACTGTCCCAGGTGTTAGTGATAAAAAAAAAAATCAAAATGAAGGGGCAGCCAGGTGGTGTAGTAAACAGAGCACTTCCACTAGAGTCAGGAGGACCTGAATTCAAATCCAGTCTCAGACACATGAAACATTTAATAGTTGTATGATCTTGGGCAAGTCACTGAACCCCAATTGTCTTGCCTTTCCCCCCAAAATAAATTCAAAATGAAACAGGCACCACTATCAAGGAAAACCACTCACCACAGAGAAATGCAAAAAAATAGGTAATTTTGATATAAATTGAGGGGAGAGGTCACTAATACCTATAAGAAGGGGAGAAGGCAAAAAAAAAAAAGTATACATGTACTGAACCTTGATGGAACGTAAGGATTCTGAGAAGAGGAGGTTAGGAGGGGATACATTCCAAACATGTATTACTACTTGTGTAAAAACATGGAGATAGGAAATAAAAATGGTGATTTTTAGGGAACATTTTCTATATCAAACCCATGACCTAAATATATTTAGTATGGTGCTCTAATCAGCAAAGGTCATCTAATTGCTTACCATTTGCTGATTGGAATACCATATTGACCTCTTGATCCACATTTTCACTTTAGGTGTCCCAGGGACACGTATTTGAAGGTTGTATTTAAAATTTAGTCACCAAATGTAATAATTGGTTATGGGCAGGGAGATTTCAAAACCAACAAACAAATATATATTCAGAACCACTGTTTTGTGGCAACTTGTATTTGTATGGTATGTAGAAGAGTGGTGTGAAGAATAAACACAGGGAAAAGACATGGTCATTGCTCTTAAATAAGCTTAGTTAATTATCAAGTGAAAAAGTCAGGGTCAGAAAATATAGCGCTAGAGTCCCCAGCAGGTATACACAATAAAGGTACACCTGTGATAGACTGTCTTGTTTATTTTACCTAACTCTTCCTCCTTACCCTAGGCTTCATTACTATGGCAGTCATCGGATATCTTTATAGCAAGGGGAAACACATTGCTTTAAGATCCACACGATGCCCAATTGTATTATTTTTTTTCACATGGAGAGGAGGAGTTTCCCAAAAGGGTTTTTAGGATTCATTGTCACAAACAGCGATTTCATGGGAGTTGAAAAGAATTTTCT
>NW_027185777.1:33358312-33380728 GCF_028583685.1 Petaurus breviceps papuanus | reverse complement strand
GGTGTTGATATACTCAGAAAAGACAGTAGGAGGCCATAATCAAGGAATACTGATAGCTTTGAAGTTTGAGATTTGTAATCTGTCCTGGTTACATATGAACCTTACATGTGTGTTAACTAATCACACATCTTGTATGTGTTTGTGTGTGTGTGTGCATGCATTCCTTCCCTGGTGGCATAGTATCTTATGGGAAAATGTACTCATGGTTTCCGTAAGGGGATCATTTCTTTTCACTTTATGTGTTATAATGTTTGATTAAATGTTTTTTTTGTTCTGTTTTGTTTTTTATTTTTTTACTTTGGATTAACATATCTTTCTCTGGGCAGATAAAAGTAAGCATGTTAATGGGGATTTTTAAAATGATTTTGAGCAGGAGCTGAATCACACATATTTCGTTATGTCATAGCTTTTCTAAGGACCTGTCTGTGAGGGGGCCCCAGATTATATAATAATAATGTAATTGGGGAGTTAGTATGATTGAGTTTAACTAACTATTTATCCAAGACACATATATACAATAAGCTACTTAACAGTATGATAGCACTTGGAGGGGAAAAAAGCTCTGGGTACATTATTAATTTAATTATCAAGTGAATGACATTTACAATTGTCCTATGAATATCAAGGAGGGAGAGAAAACCTTCCATTGTTGTCAAGTAGGAAGGCCACTTAATAAATGCTTATTGATTGAATGATTGATTCTTGAGGGAGAAAGAAATTGAGGCCAGTATTATGTGGCAAGTAGTCACAACTCTCTAGTATCTAGTCTTCACTCTTTAAAGCAAATGGAGAAGTTAATAATGAAATTCCTCTTTAAGGATTCTATGTGCATTTTAATTCTCTGAAGAGAATATTTTAAACAAATTAGATTGGAGAAAGGAACTTTCAAAGGATTCCCTGAAGCACAAAAGTACTATCTATAGCTTTCTGGAATTGGAGAGACTGAAGTAAGATCCCCCTCCTCCTCACAAATGAACAATAGGCTTCTTGGAGAGAAATTTGTGGGAAGACAATGGGAAACCAAAGACATCTTTCTCAGCAAAGTTTCCTTAATGGGTTTAAACTAGAGGATGCATTAAAAACCCTACAAATTTTGTTTAGAGCTTAGCCCAGAACGGGGGTAAAATGTAGAGGGAGGCAAAGGAAGCAAGCAAGAGAGAGAACATGATAAAAATGTTGACAGTCAAAGGAGATCACATTTTCACTGGTACAAAGAAATGAAAAATTACTCTCCCTCTCTCTTTTTAAAAATTTTATTCCCCCCCCCCAGTGGAAACAAAAGACCACATGGTGGTTTTTATAAAGCATACATATCTAAAGCTAGGTATCAGCCAGTTTGCTTTGCTTTCTTTAAAATCCACCTGGTTCAAATTTTCACTTATGCATATTATTAAACATTTTTATACTTTCTCACATGTCATAGTCTCACAACCTTCACCCTTTACCCCTAGAAATGAAACTGATGGGGATGGGATCTGAACCCTTAAAAGGAAAAGACCATGTCTTTGGGATCTGGACCCCAAAGAAGAAAAAACCCTGGACTTTCAATGTGGCCTGGGTCAATGGCATTAGCCTGGGGCACCTAGCTGTACCCAAGTAATAATCCTTTTAACTGTCCTTCAATTGTGTTTTTGACCCTGCTCCTATCTCCAATTCTCGGTTACTACTTCCCACCCTTATTTCAATCTAGATCCCTTCTCTGCCCCCACAGTCATCTGTATAAAAAGATCCATCTTGCTTCCATTAGAGTGCTCAGATTCCTTAAGAGTCTAGCCCATGATTCAGATTCAGTCTGACCAGCTAGTCAGTACAAGTGTCACAGTAAGGTGGATTTTTAGAATCATGCACACCCTGACTGGTGTTCTAATAAACCTTGTCTTTGGCAAAAAGAAGCCTTGGGTCAAATTCATTCAAGGCAGGACTGACAGGGTCACTTGCCCTTGAATTTCAGGATCCCAGTGATGGGGTACCTGGGGTCTAGGTCAATTTGTGAAACCAACTTGTAAAACCAGTCTGTGCTGTGTTAACTGCACTTTGTATTGTAAAATTCTTATCTGTAAAATTCCTTTCCCAACCTTGGGCTCTGCCCCTTCCCCCTATCAACACTTGTGACCCCTTTGTTCTTACTTAATCTCTTCATTTCTCCTCTTGCCTGGCCCAAATACTCCTTTGTCCTTGCCTTAGGTCTCCTCTGGTCTGGCCCAAATCTTATCTAAACTATGCACTAAAGTCACAAGTTCCTCTTGGTCAGCTCTAACCTTTTATGCACTGAGGTCCCTCCCGTCCTCCCTGACAATGGCAGCCCTACCCTTTAAAAGTAAAAGCATGTACCCCTCTCACTCACAGGTCCCCTAAAGGATTCTTGCCCACTTCTTATAGAAGCATAACAATAAACTTCTACAACTCTCACTCCAATTAAGCCTGAGACCTTGAATTCTTTCCAGATGTTATTGCAGGTTTTCTGGTCTTAGATAAGATCAGAATTCCTGCTGAACCTATTGGGATTCTGTCCCTCATCACCAGCACCCCTACATCTCAGCAAAACTACATTAACACACACAATTAGCAAACTTCTAACTTCAAATCAAAACTACAAATCATTAAAAAAAAATCCATAGCAATGTTAGTGACACATAAGAAAATTCCCAAATGTCTTAAAAACTGCACATCCCAAAATTTAATTACATCTTATTTTTATCCCTTTTGTTAGCAAACAATCATGCTATGCATCCTCTCTAGTGTATAAAATGGTTCAGGTGGAAGCTTTTAGGTTCACAAGAGAGGGACAAAACCCTCAGGTGTTTGAAGTCAGTTTATTTTGAACCAGCATCTGAGAGTTTCACAGTTTATGAGAATCCTCAGCACTCTATATAAATAGCTGTAAAGCCCACTTACATAAATACACGAAGAGAGTTTAAAATGAGATTTATAGGAAGTCTTATTTTCAGTCTTATGTTTGGGATATCATATATATCGGAACACAGCTTTCCCTGGTGATATTTCTCTTTGAGGAAGATAGTGGTTGCAACCATTAAGAAATTTTAAGAAGCTGCACTGAAATGTGAGGATTGTTTTCTTAGTTACCAGGTATCAAGCCCACTAAGTCTGAAGTCAGAAGACCTGGGTCTAAGTACTAGTTGTGTTACTTATTCTCTATGGAACTGAGGAGGAAGCCAATTAACTTTCTGGGCCTTAGTTTCTTTATCTGGTGCTGCTGGTCCTTCATTAAGATAGGACCATAAGACCTTTCCTAACTATCTCAAGGAATTATAAGGCCGTGTATATGAAATTTCTTTGTTATTCTGTTTCTGTCTCTGTCTCCCTCCCTTTCCCTCTCCGTCCCCCCCCCCCCATTAAATATAAAATATTGAATTAGGAAGAAATAATTGCAACCTTGCATGGTATGATTCTCAGAGAGACTGAAGAGAGCACTGAGGTTGCTTTGTCTTCTCAAGTGAAAATGTCTCATTTGGATTGCAGAAAAACAACAAGAACCACACAGTTAGCACCTGGGCTACTTGGTTCAGATCAGTGAAGGAGCAGAGCTGGGCATAAATACGATCTGGATTTTACACCCTCAGAAAAGCCCACTCAAGGCTGCTCAAGCTTCACAAAATTACTTCTCTCAGAGTTGGTGAGATTTTTTATTGAATCCAGTCTGAAAGGATAAACAGTTCAGAGTGAAATAAGCCTTAGTATTTGAGAGCTATTAGGTTTTCTCTCTCATTCCTCCTAAGATACTGGACACTTCTTTCCTCTTCTCTCCTCCCACTTCCCCTCCCCAACCTCCATCCTGCAAATGAATGCAAGTTATCCCTGTAGACAAAGTCACTTTAATTTGAGGAACTATGCTGATAGTTAAATAATGGATCTGCTGAGTATAGTAGAAGTGGCAAGATTCACAAGGAGACCAGGGAAAAACTGTCTCCATGGCCAAGGCAGATAGTTAAGTTAAATGAATGGTTTGGTTATAAACTGGTTGGAATGAATCAATTCAGCTGAACCACAGTAAAGGTGATATGCAGACAAAGTTGTAACTGAGGAGGTTTAAAGTGATCATAGTTGGTAAGATACAGCTGTTACACTTTCATAATTAAGCTGATGAGCAGTTAGTTTGTGTGAAACCAGAAAGAGTACTAATGGTGTTTGGATGATGAACAAAGAAAGTCAGGGGTGGTACTTGTGGAGTCCATGGATTTTAATTTAATTAAGGTGAAACATTGTTAAAGGGGGTAAAAAAAACCATGACTATATATAGGCTTGCTATATAGAAGACAGGATCTGTTAATACCAGTTGCATATGCTAGTTTACACATATATACATGTGTCATATTTGTGGGTTATATACAGAAATACATATAACATTTAAAAACAAAATATTCAAATGTGTTACATGAATATACACATGTATTTATATATTCATGTAGTTTTTTTGATCTCAGGTAGATCATGAGCCCCTTTGAGGATAGAACTATATTACTCTGAATCCCTAGGACCAAAGTGCTACATAAATGGTTGCTGCTATTGGTTATAAGCATGGTATTACTTATCAATAGGGACACTTCACAGTACCAACTATTTTTATATTTTTTGAAGTACAACCTTCTCTTTGAAACCTTTCCTGATTCCCCCAGCTGATAAAGTCCTCTAAAACCAAATTACTTGTACTTATTTTACATATGATTATTATGTGTATGTTGCTTCTTTGATACAATGTTAACTTATTGAGGGTAGGATTGTTTCATTTTGCTTTTTATATCCCTAATGCCTGGCACATTTTTTTTTTTTTTTTTGCTTAGGCTTGTCTGACTCTTCATGACCTCATTTAGGGTTTTCTTGGCAAAGATTCTGGAATGGTTTGCCATAACCTTCTCCAGCTCATTTTACACATGAGAAAACTGAGGTAAACAGGGTTTAGTGGCTTGACCAGGGTCATACAGCTAGTTAAGTGGCTGAGGCTAGATTTGAAATCAGGAAGAGGAAGGAATCTTTCTACTCCAGGTTGGGCATTCTATCCACTGAGCCCACCTGACACACAGTAGGCAACTTCCACAATTTTTGATTGACTGATTTGTAAGGATCAATTGGGATAACCAAAGTGGAAACCAAAGCAGTTTGGAGAGTCCCAAAGTGTGTTGTTATCTTGTGAACTGTTGCTAAATGTATATGTTCTTTTGTCTCGTCTTCTGATCTTAGATCATATCTAGGTATCTTTCCTGTGAGGGAGGACATTTAATGTGGTGATATGAAATTAGAATCTAGTCCTTAAATCATAGTAAGTTTGGACTAAAGGAATTTAATTTATACTTTTCATCACAAATTATTAAATACATGCTGAAAAAGGTTGATTTTTATTGGGTTACCTCATCATCTCCAAGTTTCTGTACTGGCTCCCTGGACAATAGAAGGGGAAGTTTAGACCCCAGGTTGGGAGGAACAGGTGGGGTGCTCATGAGAAATGAAAACTGCATGGGATATTGACTTAATATAGTCAAGTATAGAGACCAAGCTGAGGGAACCTTAAAATAAAAACATAAAATGTGTCTCTTGGTGAAATGATGTTCATCATCCTATTTTTTTTTTTTCCATTTATGAGTTTGTTTATTTTCAGAATCTCTTGTGACATCTTACTTTCTAACTAGATAAGCTACCAGTTGGCAGGGAAGCAGGCAAAGCTTGCTAGAGTTGGCTGTCAATCAGGAGACTGGAATGAGATCTGGGTTAGATTCGAGATAGACAGGTGCATTTTTTTGAGCATATTTTGACTGAAAAAACAAACAACAACAAAAAAACGCCTCCTTAAAAATAGTAGGAAAGAGTGATTTCTCCCATGGTGTTTGCTCAACTGAATCATCAGTTATATTGCAATTTTTTGCAATATTTTATTTTTCTACAAATTGGTTGCTTCTTATTGCATAGACATAAGCAAAAGTCTGTTATTATTGTTAGCCTCACAAATATTTACTTAATTAATGCAATTCGGTGTCTTGAAATTAGGGTTGATGAAGCCACTAAGTTCTATGAATTTTGGAAGTTTTGAATATTCTGAGGTGAGATTCCTTTAGGAAGTGATTATACACACACATATAAACACACACACTCATATATATATATGTATATATATGAGTGTGTGTGTATGTGTATATAGATACAATATGTGTATATAGATACACATACACACACACAAGGGTCTCTGACTTAAAATAAAATAGTCTTCTTTTCTTACCATCCTGAGAGGCAGTATATAAAGTGGATATACTTCTGGAATTTGAATCAGTAAGCCTTGCATTTAAATCCTCCTTTTGACTGTATCTGCTAGACTTTGGGTAAGTCATGTAACATTCTTAGCCTTAGGTTCCTCACCAGTAAGATGGAGATATTGCTTTACAGCCCCCACTTCACTGGGTTGTTGTGAGGTTCAATTGAGACCATGCATATTAAGCATTTTGTACAGACTTGAAGAGGGCAGGCACCAGACCTACCTGTGATTCTGCTGGTATGATGAACTCTTCCTACCAATACAGGTCAACAACTTCTTTGGGACAGAGTCTTAGATAGTTGCCTGGAGAGCTGAAAGGCTAAGGGATTTGCCTAGGGTGGGGTGGGAGTGTCACAGAAAGCACTTGAAGCCAGCTATTCCTGGTTCTGAGGCTAGTTCTCTATCCCCCTCTACCATGAGAGTGACTATCTCTATTAGCCTTCTATGGTTATAGAAGTGCCAGCCCTACTTAGCACTTCATTACAGCTCTGAGAAGGGTGAACATCATATTTGAGGTTTTTTGGTCATGGTCAGAAAGTTGAAAATTTCATTCCATGCCCTCCAACTAATTATGAGAGAGAATTCTTGCTCAAAAGTGATCAGGGATTTGGCAGCTCGATGCCTTTAGGTACCTATTTGCTTCCATCATTTTCCAGACTAATAATATTTGAACAAGATGATATTAAAGTGATAAGTGCTCATAAAGTGGCAGTTTTAAATGGGGTAGGTTAAATGTTTATATGACATTAGGTTTCATTTAAGCTCACAGCTTGATTTCTTTTAGGCTCTCAGCAGGTGTTAATTTGCCTGGATATTGTTATATTTTCTCTTCAGACACTTAATGTGGTGATACCTTGGTTAGTGACTCTCCTACAAGGAAACACCTTTATAATGAAGTCAGCTGTGATTAAAACAAAACTTCATAATTCTTGGAACCTGGGTGGCCTCAGTATGGAAACTGCTGAGTTTCATGTTGGTTTCTGATTTTATTTTGTCAATGGAGATGCCAGTGGTTGGGGAGTGTAACATTACAAATTTGGTCAGTTTTCATTGTTTGACGATGTTCAGAAGCTTTGGGGTACTTATCCTTCATGGACCCCAGATAAAGAAATTACATCTGACCCTTTGTGGCCCCATTTGAGGTTTTCTTGGCAAAGATACTGGAGTGGTTTGCCATTTCCTTCTCCAGTTCATTTACAGATAAGGATACTGAGGCAAACAACATTTAGTGACTTACCCAGAGTCACACAGCTTATAAGTTATCTGAGGCTAGATTTGAACTTAGGAAGATGAGTCTTCATGACTCTATCCACTGTACTACCTAGCTCCCCTGGTTTCTATCCTAGCCTCCTTCTTTCCCCTTCTCCCAAAATGCACACACTTCACATCTCAGGCTCCACTCACTTCCTGGGCACAGCTGATGATATCCTATGTAGGACCACAGCAGACTTCTGATCTGCCATAGTCAGTAAACATTTTTAAATTGTTTATTACAGCCTCTTCTGTGCCAGACTCTATGCTAAGCACTGCAGATACAAAGAAAGGCAAAATGAAGCCCTTACTCTCAAGGAGTTGATAATTTAAATTTAATAGAAGTGGGATTGGGGGAGGAGGTAGGGACAACATGAAAACAAGCATGTACAATCAACCCAAATATGAGACAAATTGGAAATAACAGAGTGGGGGGTACAAAAATGAGGAAGATTCAGGAAAGTCTTCTTGTTAAAAAGCTGGGACTTAAGGAAGAAGAATTAAGTTTCGTTGTTTATTTCTTTCCTTCTATTTAAAGAGAGAAGTGAATGACCCCTCTGGACAGTCACCACTGGCTTACTCTTCTGCACCAAGGATGCTGGCCTGGAGATGAGGAGGCATGAGGACAGCCAGTAAAAATGTCTCTGAACATCAGAAGATGGAGTAACTTGTTCAAGTAATAGTAAGTAATGAGATCAGCATCACTGGACGTATATGGGTGCGTATAAGTTTTACACTTTACTGAAAAGTAATGGTGGAGCTAGAGATAGGTTTTGAAAGCCTCTGAATTCAGGATGGATTTTATATTTGATCCTGGAGGTTACAGACACCCACTAGAGTTTATTGTGTGTGTGTGTATTGACATGGTCAGACCTATGTTCTGGGAAGATCATTTTGATAGTTGCTTTCAGGATGGCCTGGAGTAGGGAAAGACTTGTGTCAGGCAGACCACCCAGCAGGCTATTGTAATAGTCATGGTATGAGGTATGGGGTATTGTAATAGTCATGGTATGAAGGCCTGTGCCAAGGTGGTGCCACATTGCCAGAAGAAAGAATGGGCAGTATACAGGATATGTTAGAAAGGGAAATCTGGCAAGACACAGCATCTTATAGCTAATAGAGCTGCTCCTTTCCTGTACTGCCCTGGACCACACATATATCACTCTCATTGGGCTGGGTTCCTCCCTGCTCTGTGATTCCTAGGAAAAACAGTCTAGGGTCACAAGTTGTGAGGTTAAGAGTAAAGGTCCTGAGAGAAGATAAGGAGCTAGTAGAGGGAGGGGCCATTTACCTCTTTGTGGGTTTTCCACTAATGAAACCACGTGGATCTATTGCCTTGGTTTCCATATAGCTTTCTTCCCCTACCCGAACCCCACCTTCAATTACTGAGAATCATGGAGTTGCCCCTACCCCATCCTGAATTACTGGGTATCATGGTGTCATACAGCATAAAGGACTTTAAGTGAGACTGAACTTATAAAATAAAAGGGCCTGGAAATTGACAGAAACTGCCTCAAATTTACTAGTTCAATTGGTTTGAGTGATAGACTGTCTCAAAACAGCATTTTTGTTTTTTAACCTCTCTTTTCTGTGACATCCTAAAAAGGGCCATTCTACCTTTATGGTGTGTTAGCATAGAACACTGGGATTGGAATAAGGCCCTTGGGTTTTACTCTCCACCACTAGCTAGCTGTGTAACCTTAGCTTACTTATTTAAACTTTCTGATCCTTTTTTTCTTAGTTATTTAAACTTTCTGATCCTGATTTTCTCTCCTGTAAAATGGGGATAAGTATTATACCTGTCTGACAGAGTCAGTATAAATACGAAAGTGAGCTAGGTATTAAGAAGTTGTAAAATGTACCAATTGTGAAATTTTGCACAGGAATGTAGACCTAGAACTGAAAGGGCCCTCAAGTGGGCAAGGAAACCAACCCCTTTATTTCATATGTGGGGAAACAGGTGAAATGGAGACCTAAGGAAGTAATATGACTTGTCTAAGGTCACATAGGTAATAAATATCAGAAAGAGGATTTGAACCCAAGTCCTCTGACTCTACAACTAATCCACTTTCCACTGTGCAAGAGGCAGGCAGATGCTGCAACAGATAAAAGAGTCAGGCCTGGAGTCAGGAAGACCAGAGTTCAAATCTGACCATAGCCACTTAACAGCTGTATGACCTTGGGCAAGTCATTTAACTGCTGTCTGCCTCAGTTTCCTCGGCTGTAAATTTGGGGTAATAATAATAGCACCTACCTCCCAGAGTTCTTGTGAGGATCAAGTGATATAATATTTGTATAGTTCTTAGCACAGTCCCTGCCACATAATAGGTGCTTAACGAATGCTTTTTCCCCTTCCTCTACTTCATTGCTTCTCTAACAGAATTGTCATTTTCTATTATCATTACATTTATATCTTGTACTTAAGTTTCTAAAAATAGGATATATGAAAATATGTCCTTTGTCAATAGGGGCATTTATTATTAAATTAAAAAAATTAAATTTTATTAAAATATTGAAACATTATTAAAATATTAACAATAATTTAAAACTCATACCCTTATGGAAGTTGTTTTCAGAAAATTGTCATCTCAGACACTCAGTCACCAGTCAGTAAGTATTTATTAAGCAGTTTCTATATACTGTGTACTATGCTAAGCTTTTAAGAACTTGATAATTCCCATGAGAGAGAAGGAATGCAAACAACAATGTGCAAACAAAATGTATATAATATAATTTAGAGGTAATCTCTGGAAGAAGGCATGACCATTGAGGGAGTCTTCATTGAGGGAGGAAAGTCTTGAAGAAGCTGGGGGAGTGGGAGGTGATGAGAGAGAGAATATTCCAGGCATGGGGAAAAACCAGTGAAAATATTTGGTGTCAGGAGATGAAGTATCTTGAGTGAGAGCACCAGTGAGACCAATTTCATTAGATCCTAGAGTATGTAGAAGGGAATAAAGTAAGAGAAGAGGTAGGAAGGGGCCAGACTATGAAGATGTTTAAAAGCTGGTTAATATATGATTATATTTGTTCCTATAGGTAGTAAGGAGCCATAAGAACTTACTGATTAGAGGGTATGGCATGGTCAGACCTGCATTTCAGAAAGCTTATTTTGGTAGTTGAATGGAAGATGAACTGGAGTAGACAGGAACTTGTGACAGGGAGGGCAATCAGTAGACTCTTGCAATAAAAGGCTTGAGGTTATGAAGGCATGCACCATGGTGGTAGCAGTGTCAGAGATAAAGAGCACATATACATGAGATATTTCAAGGGTACAATGACAGGACTTGGCAACAGATTGGAATTGTCAAGGCAGGCAGTGAAAAAGAGCCAGAAGATAAGGATGACATCCAGGTTGGAAGCCTAATTAATGAAAGGATGGTAGTGCCTTCAACAGTAATAATATTCTGTAAGATTTTTCTATTAGAGAATGTGAAAAAAAAAACCTGTATAGTTATTATTGGACAAAAATAACTACGGAGAAGCAAAATGAAATGAGAGACTAATTTTCTTGGTGAATTCAAAGATAATGTCACAGGGACATACCATTGCTTATGTTTTCTAGCTTGTAAGAACACATACAGCACTAAAATCTAACTAATGGAAGATTCTGGAAAAAAAAAGTAACACAAAAATGTTGCTCCAACCTAATTAAATCAACCAGGTACTGAAATACCTCTGCTTTGATTATTCTAAATTCAGTATTAATTCATGATTAATTGGTTCTTGCTAATCAATCAACAAGCATTTCTTGAGTGTCTACAATATATCAAGTACTGTCCTAGGTGCTAATGACACAAAGAAAAAAATGGAACAGACCTTGCCATATAGGATCATAAGTTGAAAGCCATATGGGATCTAGAAGCTAAGTAGAAGTCAAGCTCTCGCAGGTCCTATCAGTAGGGACTTCATGTTCCGGCTTGGCAGATAGATTACTGGTCTTAGAGTCAGAAAGATTTGAGTGTGAATCCTGACTCAGTCCCTTAGGTGCTATGTAACCTTGGGGAGGTGACTCTCTGAGCCTCAATTTCCTCATCTGTACATCTCTCTCAGTGTATTGTTAGGGAGATAAAATGAAATTTTATATATCCATATATATTATACATGCATATTAAATTTATATATATGTATATATGCTTGTGATATATATGTATATATGTATGTGTGTGTGTGTATATATATATATACACACACACATATGTATAATGCTTTGTAAACCTTAAAATGTTATGTGTCCATGAGGTGTTTTTATTTCCCTCCTCATCTGTTATCCATTGAGCATCCTGGGTCAGTTCCATGAGATTTACCAGCAGACTAGAACTAGACATAACATTTTTGGCCATAGTAACTCATCAAGCCATCTATTAAAGTTTGGAAGGATTATAATTACCATAACAATATATAGGGCTGATATTAATGAAATGAAAGGTCTTTGGAAATCCTAAATAAATAACATAAAAGTCTGAAGAGAGAAAAAGGAACTTGATACTTTTAGTACTTAAGAAATCACACACATAACTACTTGTTCAGGCAATAATCAAATCAGCTAAAAGAGTTTATTATAAAACCACTGCACTGTCTTTTATGTAGGGTCTAATTTGTTTAAAAAAAATCAGTAGTTATTGAGCATTATAATCACAGCACGGACAGCTAAGTGGCACAGTAGAAAGAGTGCTGGGCCTGGAATCAGGAAGTGTGTTAACATCTGCCCTGAGACATTAGCTGTGTGACCATGGGGACACTATTTAACCCTCTTTACCTCAATTTCTTCATCTGTAAGATGAGCTAGAGGAGAAAATGACAAACAACTCCAGTGTCTTTGCCAAGAAAACTTCAAATGGGGTCACGAAGAATTGGATACAATTGAAAAATGACTGATCAACAATACCATTAACATATTCAGAACACAGGGTATATAACACCAGATCTGTAACTAGGGCAGGATGATCAGAGCTTTGTTCCAGGACACCAAAAGTTAGAGGCTGCTTTCAGCACCTGCAGTTCTTCAGCATAGGACATTTTAGCTTTGTTTTTAGTTAGCAAGAAGTATTAGTTTAAAAAGAGAACCCCAGAAATTTCCTTCCCCTCATGGATCCACTCCAATTGCATCCCTTTTGCTCTCCTTCTTCTGTGGCAACCTCCCCAGAAGTGGCATCATTATTTCCCAGAGTCTCTTTGCCCCAGATATAAAAAGTTACTAGTACCAACAGTACAAAAGACCAATGTCTTCTCTGAAGCAATGGAAGGATTGTCAGATTGTCTCCTGTTTTCCCCTTTCAAACCTTTGTTTTATGATGACTAGTAGGGGAAAAATAAGAGAAATAAAAATGAAAAAAAAAAAGAAAAAGAAATAAAGAGAAAATAAGATACAAGAAAATTTAAACTCTCAGTTAACATACAAAGTTGGCCTCAGAATAGCATTCCTGATGGAGATAGCTTAGGCTGATTTCACTTTTAAAAACTTTAATCTTATACAAGGTGTCTTAGTCTCTTACCTACTTAGAATTTTGGGTTACCCTATATTCCTTTAAAATAAAAAAACAAAACAAAACAATTAAAGAATCCCTTAAAGAATCCCCTCCTATTTCTGGGCAAACTGCAACGGAACTGATGTTTTACTGAAACACTTACATTGGCATAATGACAACAATTATGAAACACTGAATTCCTTCCTGTCTTGTTATTTGACTCTACGCTATTAATTACTTTTTATTTACATAGGGATAGAGAATAGACCTGTGATTTCATTGTATAGGGAACTGCTTGGTCAGGAAACTCCTCCTACAAATGCAGGTTGGTAACTTCTCTGCAATTTCTAGGATCAGAAGATTGCCTAGAGTGCTGCAAGGTTAAATGACTCACCTAAAGTCACACAGTCAGAAAGTAGGACTTAGAGTCAGCTCTCGATTTCCTATGTCATTCTCTCTCCATTTCAGTCTTGTATTAGAAATAATTAAAATGGGGTGGCTAGGTGGTGCAATGAATGGAGCACAGGCCTTGGAGTCAGAAGGACCTGGGTTCAAATGCGACCTCAGAAATTTAATGCTTACTGGTCATGTGGCCTTGGGCAAGTCACATGGCCCCAATTGCCCTACCTTCCCCTCTCCAAAAAGAAAAAAAAAAGAAAAGAAATAATTATACTTATAGGAAAAACAGTCTTACAATTAAGATATTATGAAAAACAAGGGGGAATGATAACTTTCTTGATACTTTCCTTTTTTAAACTAGTTTTTATTTCCAGATCTGTTTTAAAAAAATCCCTAAATCCCTTAGCTTTGAATGTTGATTTTCCTGAAAGGTATGTGTGTGTGTGTGTGTGTGTGTATGTATATGTATGTATATGTTTCTGGTATACGTAATGCAGAACAACAGAGTAGGAACTCAACAAATGCCGACTGCTATTCCTTTTGAAGCCCAACATTTATTTTCCCCCAGTCTTTATACATGGGTTTTTTTTTTTTTTGGTAAAAAAATGATAATCTAAAATAAAAAGGCAAATGACATTTTGTGCTTGTCTGTGCAATAGCATTCTCTCTATATTGCTAAATACTTAGATCAAACTTTCTTTAAATATTTATTTGCTTTCTTTGTTTTCACTTTTAAAAACTAAAAGTCTCCTAGGGAAATACAGCCCTAGAGGTGTCTAGTCCTTTGTTGTTATGTGACAGTTATATCATCTACTAAACTGAGTAGGTATTATACTTTTAATGAAATAAAAATAGGTAGATATATTATAACAAAAGGTAGAAAGGTGGCCAATTTCTGCTATGGGCAAGAACAATGACCAAATGTGTGATCTGTGTTTATACTTTTCTTTATACTTTGATTCTAAAGGCAAAGTTTACATTTGAATCATGCTTTATGGCTTCCTTACAAATTTTCAACAGGTAATTATTGATTGAATATGGCTCCCCGGTATGGAATGCAAGGCTTTTGAAATTCAAACATTTTCATGTGTGGTATATGTCACATGGAGTGACACATATGGTACATAATCAAGGCTCAACCTGTCAGATAAAGAAATAATTAGCTAGTTAGTTGGAATTGCAAGCACCATTGTTAACAATTTTTTTCAATGATTCTCTTCCTCTTCCTCTATTATCCCTACATCAAATGATTCCTAGATACCTTTAGTACATTTCACATCTCTCAGTGCTTTCTAATGATGACCACTTTTTTCTCACTGACACATTTCTTCATGTATAATTATCAACTTCCTTGCTTGCTACTTCCAAACTCTTAATATATCATTTTTATCCCATCTAACATCCCATTTTAAAATCATCATTACTATCTCACGATTTTGTCCAGAAACTTGGCATTTGGCCCAATCTTTCTCCCCGGGATTTCCCTTGTCTTGTTCCTTTATATACAACAACGATTATTTTAAGAAGAAAACACTTTCCTTAGAATAGTGGTCCATGTCTAAAATCCCAGATACCAGCAAGACTAAAAATGATGGATCTTGTGAGCACAAGAGTTTTGAACTAGAGATTTATTATGATAGGGTGTTTGCCCTAACTTTAGTATTAATAGAAAGAAACCAGGTAACAGGGAGGTGGGGGGGGCGGGGTGTGTGTCATCAGTTTTCTTTATTTGGAAATACAACAGGTCAAAGCTCCTATGCTGGATCTGTAGTGGGATTGGGCCCATGTGTAGCCACTTCATTACCAGTCTGAGTGATATAGAGAGACCCAGAAGGAATGAACAAGAATGGAAGGATGGAAAGAAAGAAGGGAAGGAAAAGAATGAAGACAAGAGGAAAAGGAAAGAAGGAGGGAGGAAGAAAAGTCACAAACTTTAAAGTGACTATCACAATTCTTGTTCTTTCTAACATACCCCTGCCAGTTTTTTTTTTCATTTTTTAAACCTTTATGACACTATTCTACTCTCTATTTGCCATTTAATGCCATGGCTGGTGGATAGAAAATCACAGAAGATCAGATTTGGAAGAGACTACAGAAATTAGCATGACTTCTCCTCCATGAACAAGAATCTCCTGTAAAACACAGCTGACAAATGGTCCCCTACATTTCCCTGAAGATTAGGAGTACACATTTGATTGGATCTTTCAGGCTATTCTAGGCCTCTTACTCTGAGATGAAGAATATAGCATCTCCTCTGCAACTAGAAGTGGTTGTGAGCAACCAGAAATAACAAGGACCTTAGTGAACCTTTGTTTGTTACAAAAAACTCAGAATTATTTTACACATTCAAAAAGTGACACTATTCTTGTCAGAATAGGATCTGTTACTGACTAAGTCATAAAGCTGTAGATATCTTTATCCCTAATGTTAGAATTTAGCAGGGCAGCTAGGTGGCCCAGTAAGTAGTGCACCTGCCCTGGAGTCAGGAGGACCTGGGTTCAAATATGGCCTAAGACACTTAACACTTACTAGCTGTGTGAACTTGGGCAAGTCTATTAACCCCAACTGCCCTGCCTTCCCCCTCCAAAAAAAAAGAAAATCACTTTAAGGGGTGACTAGGTGGTGCAGTAAATAAAGTACCAACCCTGAAGTCAGGAGGACCTGAGTTCAAATCCAACCTAAGACACTTAACACATTAGCTGTGTGACCTTGGGTAAGTCACTTAACCCCACTTACCCTGCCTTCTCCTCTCCAAAAAACAAAAAAAAGAAGAAAAAAAGAATTTAGGTATGGGTGGACATGATCTGAAGTTAGAATGATTAAAAGAAAACAGTTGAAATAGAAATTCCAAAATTTATAGAAAAAACAAAACAAATCCTTTGAGTATTATGAATACGGAACTGGAGATGAAGTAAAATAAATCATTGTTAGAGAAGCAGCCTGTTATAGTAAAAAGCATATTGGACCAGAAGTTAAATGAGACATGGGTTCAAATCCTACTTTTGACATATGTAATGACTTAAAAAAAATCTCTAAACACTGAGTCTTGGATTTTCATTTGTAAAATGGAGGTTATATGACTTAGGATGATGACCTCAAAGAGCTAATGTGAGGCTTTAATTAGAATGGTATGCATTAATTTCTGAAATTAATCTGGTAACTAATGTTTCAGTGAAATAACTGTGTGGCATAGCTGAATTTGTCATCTAGAATATTCATATTTTGCCTAGACAAACCATTTACATTTTCATCACCTTAGTTTTCCCCTGTATAAAATGAGGAGATTATACTTGATGGCCTCTAAAATCTCTAGCCTATGACATACAGCATCTATGGGTGATGATATAATAGCTTCTGAAAACATTACTAAAAAAACCTATTTATGAGTATGTATTTTTGTATAGTGCACAGTATTGTATATGAAGTGATGAATCCTGGTTTTGAATCCAGCTTCAGATATCTGTGATTTGTTGTCACCCTGGGAAAGTCACTGAACCTCTCTCTCAACCAGTTTTCTTACCTGTAAAAAGGGTTTATTAATAGCACCTATCTTACCTCAAATGAGATGAGACCTTTAAAGCTCTAAATACTTGCAAACTACCATTATTGAGAACCAACTGAAAGTTTTAATTTCACCGCTCATAAGGAATGAGGGTTGATCTATGACATAGAACCAGCTTTAGGAAATTGGACTATCTAATGCATGACGATGGTCTACTGTTACTATTTTTTGGAATACTTACCTATTATGAATATTTCTCCATCCGATGGGTTTGTGTCTTAGTTCTTTCTCCTCTTGGGGTCTTGTGTCCTGAGGTAAGAATTCTTCAGAAATCAAAGGGACACCCATCAATAGGAGAATGGCTATAAACAAGCTGTGGTATATGATTATAATGGAATATTATTGTGCAATAAGAAATGACAAACAGTACGATTTCTGAAAAACCTAGAAAGACTTGTATGAACTGTTGCATGGTGAAGTGGACAGAAGCAGGAGAACATTGTACACAGTAACAAGAATATTGTTTGGTGAAGAATTGTATTTTCAGCAATACAGTGCTCCAAGACAATCCCAAAGGACTAATAATGAAGTACACTATCCGCCTCCAGAGAAAGAACTGATATTGATCGAATACAGACTGAAGCATTCTATTTTTTACTTTCTTTCATTTTTTCTTTTATTTGAGTCTTCTTGTACGATATGACTAATATGGAAATGTTTTCTATAATTTCACATATATAACCTTTATCTGATTGCTTACTAGCTCAGGGAGTGCGGAGGAGAGGGAGAGATGGAGAGGTAGATTTTGGAACTCAAAACTTCAAAGAAAAATGTTTAAAAAAATTAGAAAAAAAGTTCCCCAGAGATTTCTCTCTACCCTTTCCCCTGTCACCCCCATCATTGAATTTAACTCATTAATTTTAATTGAAGACATTTTTCAAGCTACTTTCTCTGGGTACAATTTGTACTGTTTCCCCTGGGGCAAGAGTTACTAATTATAGCTGTGGTGCGGTAAGATTATGAAGAGTAGAAAATTTAGGGTAAATATTTTTTCTATGTTTTTTTTTCATGGAATGCCTGGGGTGAAGAAATTCTCCATAATAATAATTTAGTTCAGCAACTATTATTAAAGATTTGCCTGAGGCACTGAGAGGTTAAGAGGCTTGTGCAGGGTCGCTTAGCCAATATATTATGGAGGCAGGTCTTGATGCCAGGTCATCCTAACTCTAAGGCTAGTCATCTATTTAATATGCCTTGAAACAGAACATCTCTGAGGGTAACTAAATTTTTGGCTCATTTATCCATTCATACAACAACTATCATGTGTTTACTATGTACAAAGAAATTTACAATTGGAACTTTCACAATAAGTCTTTGGGTAAAACAATAATACATTATTCATATAATTTATGAACCCCTTGGAAAAATTCTGGTTGTTAAGTTTGTAGTTCACACTCCAACCTGGCACATTCATTATTTATTTTGATGTTTTCTTTTCAATGACTTTAAATTCAATATCTACGTGGAAGCATTTTGATGAGAAAGATACTCAAACTGTGACAGTGTAAAAAACACTCAACCTGGAGTTAGGAGAGATCCCAATTCAAATCCTGCCGCAAAACACTTAGTAGCTGTATGACTCTGGGCAAGTAAGTAATTGTAGTATATTCTCATCTGTAATATATAATTATATTATATTGTAATATATAATTGTATTATAGAATGTACTAATAATAGCAAGCAACTCCCAAAGTTGTTGTGACGATCAAAGGAGATAACATATGTAAAACACTTTGCAAAACATAAAGTGCTATATAAATGCTAATTATTATTGCTAATATCATTAACAACTCACAATTATTTAGTGCCTTGATTTTCTCTAAACAATTTTAAGAAGTACACATTACAAGTATCACCATCAGGCTTTTTCAGATAAGGAAATGATCTTAGAGATCTTAACAAACCTTAACAAACCAGAAATTCACAAACATGAAGTCTCAGAACTAAAATTAAAAGTCTTGTCTTTTCACCATAAGTCCTTTCCTCATTTGACCATACCACAAGCTCTCCTGCCTTTTACAAAGGCCTGCAAATGTAATTAATATCAATATCAGGTTCTGCAGCACACATTTTAGGAAAATTTAGAGCATTTTATCTTTTTTGAGATGCTAATTATTTTAAGCATTATTTTCTTTTTTAAATTTTGAATTCCAAATTTTCTCCCTCCATTTCACACTCTTACCACTCTGTCACCTACTGAGAGGGAAAGCTATATGATGTCCATTATATATGTGAAATTATGCCAATCAAATTTCTATATAAACTGCATTGTGAAAAAAAGCAAAAAAAGGAAGAAAGAGTACTACGTTTCCTTTTGCACTCAAGAGTTCATCAGTAGCACTTTCTGGAGGTAAATAGCATTTTTTTTTCATCAAGAGTCCTTTGGATTGATCAGAGAGGTCAAATCATTTTAGAGTTGATCACCATTATAATATTTCTATTACTGTGCACACAGATCTTCCAGTTCTTTTCACTTCACTTTGCATCAGTTCATATAGGTCTTGAATGTTTTTCTGAAGCCACCCCCACCCCCAGTCATTTCTTATAGCACAATAATACTTCATTGCAATCATATGCCACAATTTGTTTAGCCATTCCTCAATGCATAACAATCCCCTCAATTTCTAATTCATTGCCACCTCAAAAAGAGCTACAATATTTTTGTGCATATAGGCCATTTTCCTTTTTCTTTGATCTCTTTGGGATACAGGTCTAGTAGAGGGATTGCTGGAGGGTATGCACAGTTTTATAACCTTTGGGCATAGTTCAAATTGTTCTTCAGAATGGTTGGATCAGTTCACAACTGTACCAACATTGCATTAGTATATCCTCAGCCTCTCCAGCATTTATCCTTTCTGATAAGTGTGAAAACAACTTCAGAGTTGTTCTAATTATGCATTTATCTAATCATTAGTGATTTAGAGCATTTTTTCATTTGTTTATGCATAGCTTTGATTTTTCTTCTGAAAACTACCTGTTCATATCCTTTGACCTTTTATCAATTGGGAAATGACATGTTCTTAAAATTTTGATTCAGTTATCTATTTGAGAAATTATTAGGAAAAAAAAACAGTGCAATTTTCTTTTCATTGTATTCCATTGTCTATGGTAACTTTTATCAAAATGTAGTTTCCATGATTATCTCTTTTAATTAGGTCTATGCTTGCTTTTGCTTTATCTGACATCATGATTACTATCCCTGTCTTTTTTTTTTTCTTTAACTGAAGCCTATTAGATGCTGCTCTAGCCCTTTATTTTCACTTTGTATATATCTTTCTGCTTCAAGTGTGTCTTTTGTAAACAACATTGTTGGATTCTACTTTCTAATCTATTCTCCTGTTTCCATTTAATGGGAGAGCTCATCTCATTCACATCCACAGTTATGATTAATAACTGTATTTCTTCTCCCTCCTCCTCCTCCTCCTTCTTCTTCTTCTTCATCTCTCTCTCTCCCTTGCTCCCTCCCCCCTTTGGCTTTCAGGTAGTCCAATAATTCTTAAATTATCTTTCCCCAATCTATTTTTCAGGTCAGTAATTTTTCCAAAGAGATATTTCTTATTTTCTTCTATTTTTTCAAATTCTTTTGACTTTGTTTTATTGTTGTTGTTGTTGTTGTTTTTTGGTGTCTCATGGAGTCATTAGGTTCCATGTGCCCAATTCTAAGTTTTAACAAGTTTTTCAGTAAGCTTTTTACCTTTTATCCATTTGGCCAATTTTACTTTTAAGGATTCTTTTTCTTCAGTATTTTTGTGCCTCTTTTTACCAAGCTGTTATTTTTTTTCACATTTTCTTGCATTGCTCTCTTTCCTCCTCACCCCACCCCCCAATTTTTTTCTCTCCCACCCTTCCAGAAATTCTTGTTGGTTTTGTGTCCAATTAGCAATTTTCTTTTCTTTGTTTGTAACTGATTTTGCATTACTCTCTTCTGAGTTTGTATTTTGGTTTTCTCTGCTACCATAGTACCTTTTTATGGCCAAAATCTTTTTTTTGTTGTTGTTTGTTCACTTTTCCAGTCTATTTTTTTATTTTGAACTTTATATTAAAGTTGGGCTTTCCTCACTTGCAGAATGGGGCGGCCCCATCCCAAACTTCAGGCTTTTTGTGTTGTGTTTTCTGAGTTGGCTCTTAGTGTCTTCTCCAAGTTTTTAGTGCTTTCTAAATGGTAGTAGCCAGAGAGAGATGTGGTCACTGCCTTCCTGTTCTGCGCTATGTTCTTTACCTAGGAAGGGTCCATGTTCCCCTGCAGTCACAAGCACTAGTATTCCTTTTTGCTTTGGAATTGCAACCACATCCCCTGCTTTCTTATGATTGACCATAAGCACTCTTCTCTTCCCTGTATCTGTGATCCAGAACTTCATATGAACAATAGAGTTGCCAATTAGCACCAGCTGCACCTCGTACCAGCAAAGGGTCCCCTGTAATCTCTTTTTAACTAGTTGTCCATTTCCCTTTCTATCTCTGGGCTGAGAGCTCCTGAAGCTACTGCTGCTGCTTCCGGCCATCTCCAAGGGCAGCTGCTTGTATTGCAGCTTGTCTGTTCTTGACCAATGGCTAACCTGGTATCACAGACTTTACCAAACTACTAAGTTTCCTTAGGTTTGAAACATGTCTCATCCTCATCTTTTGTTGGCTCTGCTGCTCCAAAATTCGATTTGGTGTTATTTTAAGTTTGTTTGGAAGGGAATGCTGAAAGAGTTCAGCTGGGTACTTCTAGTCCACCATCTTGGCTCAGCCTCTCCAATTAGAGCTATCAAAACTTACTTTCATTTTGTATTTAAATTTTGATCATGTTATGGTTTGGTTTTCTTATCTCCTCACAAATCTCTTCCCTAAGTATTTAAGGATGAGTTTTACAAAACATTTTATGGGCACATTTGAATGATTTAAAGCCTTATTTTAAATTTATTTTTATCATTCTATCTCCTTATTTTTTTTATTCCTTATGTGAAGTTCTAGTCTCCACTAATGCTTAACCAGCCATTAGCTTTTATTAGTAGAACTAAAATGAATGACACTAATGTGAACAGCATAAAACATTGACCTACTTTTATTAGATAAAGGAGAGGAGACCATATAGGGTCGGTTAGGTTTTTCTAATTTACTTTGTCTCTTAAAATAGTGATATTTTCTTAACGTGTTCTAGAAATATCATTGACACTTAGCTCTTTTTTGAGAGAAGCAATGCACTAATACCCATGACATGCTTATTAACTTGCTGTTCAAAAGAAGCAAAATTCATATTTTATGAATGGGGCATTAGGGATAGGGGTGAGGCTGAGAACTGAGTGAAGAAGGGAAGAGGGAATGGAATCAGGTGAATTAAAAATGCCTTCCTTGTGTTAAAATCTGCTTTCCTTATATTTCCAAGTGACATGTATTGATCAGGGCTGAGATGAGAGGTTAATCCCCAACTGTTTTAGTATTTAAACCATTTTCAGTATTCTTCTTAATATCCCTAAATAGTCCAAAAATTTAAATAG
>NW_027185777.1:33342353-33358302 GCF_028583685.1 Petaurus breviceps papuanus | reverse complement strand
TATAAAAAGGTACTTTCCCTCACCCTTTTGAAGAGGTAATGGGTCCATAGCTGTGCAACATTGCTTATATGGTCAGATTTTTCAAAATATATTGATTGATTTGCCTAAATTTGTTTTCTCTTCTACTTCCTAAAAAAAAAAAAACAACACTTAGTTATAAGAGACAGCTGAAGGCAAAGAGGGGATCCCAGGGGAAATCTAGGCAATGGAAAAACAAAAGACCAATAAAAATCTATTAAAAAGATAAAAGAAAGCCAACTTTCACATGTATCTTTGAACATCACAGCCCTCATAAATCCTGCCTAAATTCTCAATTATAGACATGAATGGTCTTGACCTAAATAAGGTACCTCCCACATCTCCTTTCTGGCCCTATTTGGCCTCCTGTCCTCCTCAGTTTTCCTTTCTCCTCCCTCTATATTTCTTCTCTCTTTTCATAAAACATCCTACTGTCTTGCTCTCAGCTAGCTGTCAGCTAGTCTTTCAGAAGGTATTAAGTTATGAGGATCCAGAGAGATAATATATGTAGAAATGGTTTGTTAAGTTTAAAATACTATATACATATTGTTAAATAAGTTAGTAATAATGTTTTAGCCAGTAGAGCTTAAGGAGGTATTTGTATCTTCCTAGAACACTCCTGAAGATATGAATGTTTCTTATTGAAACATTTAAAAGGAATGGGAGTTTGAATCTGAGGGGCTCACAAATCAGGACAGCCCTAGCTATGTCCCTACTCAGAAAAATTGATATCCGATGAAAGGTTTATAGTCTTAGACCCTAGATTCATGTTTTCATTAAAAGAAGTAATTACTCCTAATCACAAGTAAAATAGTTTGTTATACAGTCTAAGAGGTTTTTCCCTTCCTGGGTTTTTTCTCAGATTCTTACCATCAGAGTCTGACAATACACCAAACCTAACCCCAGTTTCTTCTCCTTCCTCACCTTAAACATTAATTTTATAGGTGCATTTTGATTTTTGTGGGGGTGGAGGAGGTGAGGAGAGACGTTTGATCAAGAAGAGTATATGTGGTCGTCTTTTAACTATGCACACAATGTATTTCCATTTTCTAAATTTCCTTCTCCCTCAGAATTTCCCTAATGCTTTATAGCTCTGGGTAGTTGTTGTTGGTGGTGGGTTTTTTTTGGGGGGCGGGGGTGTGATCGTTCAGTCATTACCGCTCTTACACTTTCTTTATTTCCTTACCTTTTTTTTGTCATTTCATCTTTTTCTATACCATCCCCTTTCTCTTGTCTCTATTTCCCTCCAAGTCTTCACAACCTTTCTGAACAGGGACAATGAATTTTGTCTATGAATATTGATAGACAAAGGTGCTTGAAAAGGTTTCATAGTCTGATCCTGTGATACCAAAACAAAGCCTCCTGCCTCCTCACAGCATTTCTCCCCCTAAAAAAACCCAAAAAGAACAATCCACTGGGGGTGAGTTTGAGAATCAATATGATCCAATGGACCTTGGCCAGGCTTAATTCAAGTTTTCTAGACAATCAGCAACTGTACCTTTGGTCATAAGTATGGCAGCCAATCGGTCTCATAACAGCTGTCAGTCTTCCTTGACTAACTTGTCCTCATTTCTATTTGACTGTTGGATTTGACTCTGATGATGAAGAGTTATTACTAAGAAATGGAGCCCTTTCTGCTATAGATAGTATAGAATTTAAGTTTTTTCCACCCCAAATCTTTCTATTCTCACAAAGAAAGCATTGAGATTGCCCTAATCAAGCTGAATAGTAGCTACTTGAATGGTATGATTTCAAATTGAAGGGGTCCCTAAACAAAATAATAATAATAATGTAAAATAAAAGTGCCATATTTCTCTAAAATATTTAAAGCATTTTTTTTATTACAGGAGAGGTTTATAATACAAATACTCTGATGATAGGTAATATACTAACTTCAATTTATAATAAAAAATAGCAGTGCATTGACATAGCATTTAAAATCTTCCTTAAAAATGTGAAAATGATGTAATAGGGCAAATATGAGTATTTTCCTTTTAGAGATTAGGAAACTGAGTCTCAGAGAAATTAAATATTTACAAAGGTTTATATACTTATGATTGATAATACATTTTACCAGTGCTAAAGGAAGGGTTAGTTTTGTGGATGTTTAAATTTAGGTTCATAATACATCATTCAAAGTGTTCATAGCTGATATAAAAGTCTTTTTCATACATAAGTGCTTGTTGCATACTGCCTTAGATCAGTGTGTCTTTTCTCCAGAATTTGTCAGCCCCTTAAGGGTAGGGATTGTATATTGTGTACTGCTGAGAGCCTTACAAGATTTGATAATGGCTAGCATTTATATAATGCCTACTATATGCCTGGCCTTGTGCAAAGTGCTTTACAAATATTATCTCATTTGATCCTTATCTTATTTGATCTTGGGAGGTGGGTGCTCACCATTTTACAGCTGAGGAAACTTAGGTAAAAAGAGATTAAGTGAATTGCTCAAAGTCATATAAGTGGTAAGTTTCTGAGACCAAATTTGAACTCAGTTCTTCCTAAATCCAGGCCCAGAATTCTATCAAATGCTACAACCAGCTGCACTTAGGACTAAGCCTTGAAGATAACATGCACTTAGTGTTGAATCTTTTTTTTTTTCTTTTTGGAAGGGGGAAGGTAGGGCAGTTGGCATTAAGTGACTTGCCCAAGGTCACACAGCAAATTTTTGTGTTGAGTGTCTGAGGTCACATTTGAACTCAGGTCCTCTTGACTCCAAGCACCAGTGCTCTATTCATTGTTCCACCTAGCTGCTGCAACACAGAGCAATCTTACTGGGTGCTGGATGGACAAATGAATGCTAAAGTGAATGAATTAATCTTTTCCTGACAGCATATTTAAAAGAGAGGAAGATGGAGGGGAGGAAGCAAAAGGGTACAAAGTCCCAGAGACAAATCTTTTCCCCATCTCTTGAACAGCCAACCATGCACAACACTAAGCCACATACTGAGAATCTGAACAGGAAGAGGCACTTAGAATGGTCTCTTTAAAAGACATAAAACTAGGTATTTCCTAGTTCTGCCTAAGATGAACCCTGAGTACCATAGTCTAAGCCTGACAATAGCCTGTGAAAGCAGGTTTTTATATATGTGTGCATATGTATAGGAATGCAACAGTAAGACTAGGAAGGGACTTTAGGAACCATCTAACCCAATCCCTCCTTTTAAAAATGAGGTATTGGAGTTCCAAAAAGAACAATCAACTTGTTCAAGGTCATAGAGCTAGTAAGTAATGAAGTCCCATAACTCTAAGTTCATTGTTCCATATTCAACATTTCTTTCCGTGGCGTCATGTTTTCTAGTCAATCTACCCTGTGTGTTAACATGTTAACATAGCACATAGGTATTGACTCCATGCTCCCTCTGCTCTCTAAAAGTTTCTCAATGAGCAAATCAAACCAATAAACATTAAGTACCTACTATATATCAGACAGTGTTCTAAGAGCTGGGGATCGTAATAATAACATTAGTCATAGCATTTGCGTAATGTAAAAGATTTGCAAGCTTCTGGAATCAACATCAATTCCCTTGGTGATTCCAGTTACCAAGGATTTAGAATGCATATGCATGTACAAGCAAGAGTCACTGGCATCTCAGGTCTACTGATCGGCTCCATCTATTAAATAGAAATCACAAGTAATCTACTAAGCACTACCTTAGTACTGAGGGAACCTTCCAGTAATACATATCAAGAGGGTCATCAGAGGGCACGGAGCCAGATGGGGTTAGCCAGCCAATGTGTTTTGAAAGGGGTGAATCTGGAGCAGCACTGTCAAAGAAGGGGAGGAAAAAATAGAAAGAAAATAATAAAGCAGTCATTTCTCTTCATGTGTCCCTGATGTGCTGCTGAAGATTTATTTTAACTAAAAAAGATCAACGCTTTGCCAGCAGATGTGAGTCTGATTGGGAATGACTTTGCATGTTACAGATGCTAAATGGAGGCCAACTTATTTTCCTATTTAGATCCAGTGTCTAGTGGTTTATTGATCAGCTTCGTGGGGTACTCATTTGGTCTTCTCACCCACAGACCCTGCAGCACATAAATCAAGGAGGGTTTATAAATAACAAAAGATTGCTTTGATCAGGATCAGCTGATAAATTACTCCCTGCCCAGAGATAAAGAAAGATGGTTTTAGTCATGTAAAAATTGTAAATATGTCTTTCTCCTGTCCCTTTTGTTGTTCTCCTGCCAAATACATCTTCATAAAAGAAAGAAAGAACAGAAAGGACCTATCTATTTTCCTTGTCACCCACCCTAACTTTTGGGGTGCTTTGGACCTCATTCATCTGATTTGGATTTGTGCTTGGGCATGTCAGCAAGGAGAACCAAAGGGGAGGGGTCCTGGGTCACTGGCTCTGGGCTCTGTTTCATAATTTCCTGGGCTGTCCTCAATGTTTTCATTTATTTCTGGTCCTTTCTTTGAAGCTGGCTGTCAAACTATGGGGGCTCAGAGGGGAGGGAACGCCACACCCCTCTTCTCCAGCTACTTCATTAACACTACAACTGTTAAAGGGAAAGGAGTCTCTGAGTGATACAGGAGGGAAGGAACTGACCCTGGTGTTTTTTTGTCCCCCAGCTTCCATGTTTAGTAGGAGGGGCCTAGAGATCCACGTGCCCCTATCTGACCCTTTACCTCCAAGAGATGATTACCTCGGCAGCTCAGCTGTGTTATTGAGATGTTTCAGCGTGAAATTTGTTTTTCCTCACTGAACTTTAAGCGGAATTTCAAGTGCCAAGTCTCCAAAGCCAAGTGGGGCTATTAAGAGATAATTACTAATTATGCTAATTTGAGAAGTTGCTGTTATTTCTTTCCCTGGTCATTTTCATCCTTGCCTCTCCTAAGAGAACATTTAGTGTTAATAACCTTTCCCTCCTAAGTGTTTGTTGGAGGACAGTATGTCTTAAACCTGGACATACTTTACAGTTAATCAAGATATGTGTCTGATTTAAAAAAAAAATCTTTTAGAGAAGTTTGTGTCCCCCCTCTCCCCATTAATCACTTAACATTATAATATGTTCACTTATGTTAATTTTTCTTGCTTTTCTTTCTCAGCCAAATTTCCTGTCATAAGAAAGCTAATTGCCTTTCAAGTATATTGTCTCTGTGGTTCCTTGCTCTCATTTTTGTATTTGAATAAGAATAGCCACTAATAATTCAGAATACAAGTAATAAAGTACAATCTTTTTTTTTTCCCTAAGCAATTGGGGTTAAGTAACTTGCTCAAGGTTACACTGCCAGGTGTTTCTGGGTGGGTGCTAAGTGTCTGAGCCCAGATTCGATCCCAGGTCATCCTGACTCTGGGGCTGCTGCTCTTACTCACTGTGCTACCTGGCTGCCCCAATAAAATACAATCTTAAATATGTAGCCAGTATCCACAGAATAGGTGGCATTGTTTTACATCCTCCTCCAGAATTATTTTTGTTTTGAAAATGTATCATTCCTGTCCTCAAGGAGTTTATAGTTTACTTGAGAAATAAGATTAGCCTACAAAGAAAATGAAGGTAAAAATAAAATTAGATTTTACAGTGTTACATGAAATTAACATATTGTGACCCCTGAGTTTTGGCTGGATCAATGAAGATTGGACAACTGAAAAATGTTTTGATACCTATATCAAAATAAAATTCAAAAGATAAATCATTATATGAGACGAAAATGGCCTGGAGCATGATTGAGCGACATAGATACGATTTTGCATGTATAATTCTCAGTCAGGAGATTTGGGAGCTTTGATTTCCAATTGTCTTCAAATTAATGTCTGATCCATTTCTCTGAAGAACAAGCTTCATCAATGCAGCTGTAAAGAATAATGACTTCATGAGGTTTTAAAGAGAATTGACCAGGTAATAATGGTTAAAATACCATGGACTCTTTGAATGAAAATTAGGATATAAAATAAAATTATATTTACCTTAGGACACCAAACCTGCATATTCATCATTTACTTTTCTTCTCAAATTAACCAGTTTAGGTGTGCTTTTATAATTAGACACATGTTAAAGTCTCATTGACAATAAATTCAATTCTTTTAAAAATGTGTAGGGACATGACCTTCCCGTATTCATGGAAACAAATATGTTTAGAAAACTTGAAAATAATTGATTGAAAGTGATTACTCTAGTCAACCCACTTGTCTAAATGAAAAAAGAAAACATTTAAAAAGTTTTTGTTTTCAAAGTAACTATTTGATCATGTATTATACATTTTATTATTATGTCCTTGGTTCAGCTTATTCAATGGAGTTTGGGTTGAAATATGTGTAAGGGCAGTCTACTATCCTATTATTATTCTTTTATGTTTAATGTTCATTAAATTACAGATGGATATAATGAGGATTTTTTTTGCTATTTAATAAAAGTATTGAGTTGTAAGCTCTTATTCTGTAGGTTTACTGAAAGCATCTTTGGAAGAACTGCAGTAGCAAATAGGATGACAGACATGATAATGTAATGCATTTTGCCCTCTTCCTTTTAAAAAAGATTTGCTAATGTTTCTATATTTTGAAAACTTCACTTGACATCATTTAGGCATTTTGAGTACTTGATATGGTGATATCTATTAAAAACATTGTTCTTGAATTTTTATGGGTCAATGTTGTTTCCTGGAAATTGTGAACAATAGGTTTTGTCTGTGATATATTCTAATTCCAGAGTAGTTTACTTGCTGAATTCTAAAGAATATTCTGGGGACTGTATTTGTAGTATGGGAATTTGTTGTCTGCTAGGTTTATGAAGCTACTGTTGTATAATTATGGCCAAATAATTTTGTCTTTCAAGGTATTCTGTATGTACTAATTTTATCTATCTATCTATCTATCTATCTATCTATCTATCTATCATCTATCTATCTATCTATCTATCTATCTATCTATCTATCTATCTATCTATCTATCTATCTATCTATTTATTTTCAGCCAGGAATGACCTGAGGTTCTGTCCTCCCTTTAACATTTAAAAGACTGTGACTTTTGGTAAGTAACTTAACCTACTTGAGCTTCATTTTCCTAATAGACAAAAATGGAAATTTTACACCATAGGATCGATCAGACAATAACAAAGAGCCATAGACTTAAGATATTTATTTACTACTCACATATGAGCAAGAATCTCCTGTAAAACCCATATGACAAGAAGTCATCTAGCTTTTGTTTGAAGACTTCTGATGAGAAACATACCAGCTCCTAAAGTAGCCCATTTCACTTTAGCTCTCCTTTTGTGCTTGCTTGTTGGATTTTTTTTTTTTTTTCAGTTTTGTTCTCCTTTGTATAAAGACTGCATTTGCTCCCTTTCAAGTTAGACCCAATGCCCCCTGGGGTCAAGCTGATTGATTCTGTTTTCTATTCCTGAAATAGTCCTTCAAATATGTCAAGACCACTGTCATGTTCCCTTCTCCAGGCTATACAACCTCCTTTCCTTTAACTGTTCTTTATATGGCATAATCTCAAAGTCTTTGATTTCTTGGTCATCTTCCTCTGGACATTCTCCAGTTTGTAAATGATCCCTTTAAAGTGTGGTATTCAGAACAGACAAGAAATGATGAGAAATAATGTCCTCTAGATGAGAAGTAATGTCCTTTACAAATCCTAAAGTTCTATATCAATGTCATTTTTTTTACAGATATGTTTAGAGAATAGGACAGTTTTTTTCTTATATTTCTTGAAATCTTTACAGATATAAAACCCACATTAATTTAGGAATATATAGGAAGTTTACGATAAAACTCTTTATAGTGGGTATATGAAAAGTTCTTTCCCATGTTTTTCCCTCTCAAATTTTTTTCTAATTTATCTTTTCTAAATTTATTTCTCTAGCTTTTATTCTAAAGGATCATGCTAGATTCTTCGAATTTCATTTGAAACAGAATATGCTTGTTAGCAAGCATTCATAGAACGCAAGAATGTGCTCAAATTAACATCTAGAAGAAATTTCCTTTTTCAGGAGTAATTTTTAATCACCAAAAAATTGAGGAAAAGAAATAGTTATTTACAAACTCTTATAGCTTTTTTTTCTTTTTTATATTAAAAAGGCTAGACAAAACATACACACTAAGCATCTCAGATGCTCCATTTAAATAAAAAAGTTCTACCCTTCACCTTGCCTAGAGAAAGTATTATTTTATTCCCTGAAGAAATGTCTTCTGTTGAAATCTTACTGTATTTCCCAAATCAGTAATGTAAGCCCAATTACTTCAAATCCTTTAGTATACCAGCTGAGTGGAAAATGTTAAGGGCATCATAATAAACAACCAAGACACCCAAAGCAAAACTTGTGTGTCTCCTGTTCAGAGCAAGCTTGGGGTATAGCTGGAGGTACTGCAGCAGCAATGTTTAACTTTTCTTCAATTGTCACCCACTAGTGGGCCATCATTTGGGATCCTGGTCTAAAATTGAGGAAAAGGCACATTCAGCTTGATGAGAACAATATTAAGCTTGGATATTTAGTCCAAAATAATATCTGGTTTAGTTTCTTCACATATTGGAGGGAAATGGCTCCAACCTCTAGATCAGTAATTCTACATTAATACTGCTGCTGTTTAAAATACCCATAGTAGGAAAGTATACCTGGTGAGTGAGGCTAGGTTTCTAGAGGTTATTGTAATAGAATGTCATTTCTCATGGTCATTTGACTGTGAGAGGCATGTCTCTTCCCAAAAGAGATGTTGTAGAACATGGAATGGTGGAAGAAATGCTGAAAGAGAAAAAAAATCCTAGTTTTTAAAAACTTAGAGGAGTCACGGCAGGCATTCATCTGGCTGAATTCTCTAAAGGCAGAAGGAAACAGAGCCTAAAGCAAAAAAGGCAGCAAAAGACCTATCTCTCAGTAGGGAACTATGACAGTTATTATCCTTTGCCTTGATGACAATAACAATTGTTGTTATTACTCAGTTATTTCAGTTATGTCTGACTCTTTGTGACTGCCGGGGTGATTTACCATTTCCTTCTCCAGTTCACTTTGCAGGTGAGGAAACTGAGGTGGACAGGGCTAAATGACTTGCCCAGGGTTACCCATCTAGAAAGTTTTGAGACCAGATTTGAACTCTGGAAGAAGAGTCACCAGACCTGGCACTCTGTCCACTATATGGCCTATTTTTCCTCAATAATAATAATTAGTATTTCTATGTAGTGCTTTAAAGTTTACAATGTACTTTATACACATCAATGTTATTTGATCTTCACAACGATCCAGAGAGGTGGTTCCTATCATTGTCTCTTTTTCACAGAGGAAACTGCACCTGAGAAAGGTTAAAGGTTATTTTTTTCAAAATTTTATTTTAGACTCAAACTCCGGAACACAAATGTTGAATAGATAAAAGAAACAAAAACATATAATAAACTTAAATTTCAAAACTTAAATACAAAGTTAGAAAGAAAAGCATGTCACGTGCATAGAAGAACATAAGAGGATTCAAAATACCTAACAATAAATTTTAATTTCAAGAAAGTCTGTTTGTTGGGGCAGCTAGGTGGTACAGTGAGTAAAGTGCAGGCCCCGGAGTCAGGAGGACCAGAGTTTGGTTCCGGCCTCAGACACTTAACACCCACATAAAAAACTAGCCGTGTAACCTTGGGCAAGTTACTTAAAAACCCCAATAGCCCTCCAAAAAAAAAGTCTGTGTGATAAATAATATTCATGTTGAGAATTGTCTATCTTTTCTTTGCTTCCTTGTGAGTTTTCTTTTTTTCTCTGTTGTGTACTTTTTTATTTTGTTCTTTTTTTTCCTCCCCTCCCCAGAAGGCCACAATAAAGTTTAGATATGTTTCTCTCTCTCTCTCTCTCTGCTTTCCTCTTTCCCTCTCCCTCTCCCTCCCTCTCTTTTTCTCCACACAGACACTGTAATGGAAATGCAAATTTAAAGATCTTCCCTGCCCTTAGGCCCTTTGATAGCCTTAAGAGACTCTGAGAATCTTCCTTGATTTGAAAATATATTCTGCCTCCTAATAGGCTGAATGTAGTCACATGGAGCCTGTGGCAGGAGGCTGGGTTTTCAGGAATGCCCACACCTTGATGCTGTGTGATTGGACAGTGGGTCAAGAGGGTGGTTACATTCTCTGACCCAGGAGAAGGCTATATAATCCCTGATGTGAGGCTTTGTTTTGGGGCTCACTTTGAGAAGTGTTCTGTGATTTGATCAGATGAGACTTTGGGAAGCCGTTGTTGAGAGCCCTCCGGCTTTGAAAAACCCAGATGTTGATTTGGTATGGATGTAATGGTTGGACAGTTTGGAAACCTGTCTACTTGATCTGTTTCTCTGTCTTGATAATTCTGTCTGTATACTCTGAAGTTCGGGGCGCTGACCTTTTTCCCCTGAACTAGGTAAACGATACATATTTGACTGATTAAAGTAAGCTTGTTAAACCATTTTGACTTGCTTTCCTTTAACAAAGCAGATCTAAGAACCTGTGTTGGTAGCCACCCTGGGGATGCTGGGATGCTTGCTGATACAGACACACACAAACACATACACACACACACAGAGCACACTCTTTCCCAAACCTATTCTACTCCTGATCTTTGTTTTAATGTATGTACATATCTCTTGTTTCCTATCCCTGCTGCCTCCTCTACATTACTTCTACCCACTATCCTGCCTTCCTGTGACTTGCCTACCCCCCTCCAAGGATCTCTCCTCTATCCTCCCATTCTCATAAATCTAAACACCCTTCTATACCCTTATTTACCTATTCCTTCACCATCCCATCTAAAGATACCCCCCTTGTCCTCTCCCCCATCCTATGCCCCTACCATTTTGTTTCTTCTGAATTTAGAAGACTTTTATACAGAGTCTCACTATAAGTGTCTGAATTAGGATTCAAACTCAGGTCTTCCTAAGTGCTTGTCCATTTTTCTATATGTGGAACTACCTTGCTACCCATGTTTAGGTCTGTTGGTACTTTATAGGGTATTGGTTAAAGATGCCCAAACTTCCATATCAGAAATGCAAAATTCATCCAACCAAGTCAATTTGACAAATGTTTATTAATTATAAATGTATGTGCTATGCTAGTGGCTGGGGAGACAAGACTAAAACAAGACCAGACTGATGTCCTGGTGTCATCATACACACACTCTCTATCTCAATATCGCCAACATGTTTATTTTCTTTTGAAATTCCTCAAAATCACTCAAAAGCCATTTCATGGACCATCAGAAATTCTGAATTATATATTATCAAGTTTTCTGATCTCTCTAGGCAGTGGAAATATCCCCCCCGCCCCCATCCTGAGCTCCAATAGCATTTTATCTTTAGATTTTTTGTTGGACTTTCACATTCTGCTTTCTAGTTGTTTTCTACATCTTTTCCTCCTCAGTAGATTATATGCTCCCTGGGGACAGAGAGTACATCTTATTTTCCTTTATATTCTCTACAATGCCTAGAAAATACCTTGAACATAGAAAATATTTTATACATCTTAAATTTTTTATAAATACTTTATTAATATTAGTGATAATAAAGTTTTGTAAATTATTTTGTGTGCTTGATGTATTGTGCAAGGAAGGTGCTCTTGTTTTGCCCATTTAAACTGAAGTTAAATGAGAGGTTAAGTGACTTTCCCAGGGTCACATAGTTGTAAATATCTGATCTAATATGCAAATCCAAGTTTTCTTGATCTCAAGTCTTATATTCAATTTACTGGGGCATGTTCTTTCTATACTATACCATTTTACCTTCATAGTATGAGAAAGCTTTCTAATATATATTGAAAGAGTTAATATATACAAATAAAGTCATGTTACTTGATTCTCCAAAATATAAACAAGTGGGTGTAGGAAAAGGTTTGGAATAAAATTAGACTCAAATGCTGGTTTTGCTTATTATTGATTGTGTGATGGATGAGTAATTTTATCTCTCATCAGTTTTATCAACTAAACTAAAATAAGGGAATTGAACTATACTGGCCTATAAGGTCCTTTTCAGCTCTGATATATATAGATATTTTTTCTAAACACAAATTTAACAAATGTTCATCTGAAAGAATAAAAATTAATGGTATAAATTCACACAGATGAGACAGGGTTTGTTTTTTTTTTTTTTTAGCAATTGGGGTTAAGTAACTTTGTCAAGGTTACACAGCCAGGTGTTTTTGGGTGGGTGCTAAGTGTCTGAGCCTGGTTTCTATCCCCAGGTCATCCCGACACTGGGGCTGGTGCTCTTACTTGATGTGCTACCTGGCCGCCCTGACAGAGTCTTCTCTAAAAGATCATCCTGGGGTAACAAAAGATTAGTAATTATATTGTATTATTTGTTCCAAATGTGTTTCCTCACATCCTTCTTGCCTGCTTCTATTCCAAGGGCCAAAAAGTAGGAATAAAAATGTTTTAGACCTAATACTGGAGACAAAACTGACTTTATGTAAATGTATAATACTAATATGGACATGAGGAAGCCCTTTCCTCTCATGGCAACCAAGAACATCTCCTGCACTATGCTGTTTTCAGTGCTTAAAATTGTACTGATAGAGATTTGTTAGAACAAAGACATCATCTCTGGGTACCCCTCCAGAAGACAAAATGTCCTTACTGGTAATTAGCACTTCAGAATGAATTGGACTATTAGATGCTTTCAACTGTCAGCTAGCAAATATATGTCTGTATAAGGGAGATATGGGACACAGGAGTGTACGCTGTGGAGAGGTAAATGCAGAGAAAATGAGGGAGGCCTAACTGGAGACTGTGAATCAAATTTTGAAGCATGAGGATCTGGATCAATGAAGGGATCCCTGAAGGATATGACAAAAGTTTGAAAGATGAAGCTACAGGTGCCAAAAACAAACAACTTTTCTTGGGGAAAATTGGATTAAAGGTTATGTGTTGTCTATCCATAGTTATTTGGCATCATTGGTTGAAAGGACACTAAAAAATCATAAGCTAGTATTAACTGTTTTAAATGGAATAATAAACAGCTTTCCCAACCTTAAGGTGCTTATAACCTAATCAGAAATGGATAATGGGCAGATTGAGTATGGAGAATGGAAGGATATTGAACAAATATATAAGAAAATGTGTAACATACAAATTATTTATAGAAGGGCTCTATTACTAGATTACTAGAATGGCCAGAATTGAGTGGGATTAAATTTAGAAGAGGTGAGTTTTGATAAATACTTTGAACAAAGGAAGCCTCTTCTCTAGGGAAAAGAAAAAGTGAGTAGAGGAAGGTGTTACAAATAAATTATTGGGGGAATGAAAACTGGGAGAAAACGCAAATGATTCATATGTGGTAGTTAGTATGCAAGTGTTTCCTATTGAACATTTGTTAATAAATATATGTCACTTCGATGATGAGTGAGGCTATGTTTATGCAGCATTTGAAAATCACTGCTGTTTTGTAGTTTTAGTCATGTCTGACTCTTCATGACCCCATTTGGGGGTTTCTTGGCAATGATACTGGAGTGGTTTGCCATTTCCTTCTCCATCTCATTTTACAGATAAGGAATCTGAAATTACAGATGAGGAAACAGAATTGGATGACTTACCCAAGGTCACACAGCTTGTAAGTGTCTGAGACAAGATTTGAATTCAGAAGATAATCTTCCTGTCCCTAGGCCTAACACTTTATGCACTATACCACCTAGCTGTTTGAAAACCCTACATTATCTCTCTACCCTTGGTGAAAAAGCCAAGGGGGACTTAGGTGGACTCCAACACTTCTCCATGTATGCTGTATAATAGGACCATGGCTGTAATGGCTGAGTCCTATTCAGAATCCCATGAGATTGGTTCCTTAACACAGATTGAATCAGAAGATGTGGGCTAGAAAAGGATAAGGAAGAACATGATATGGGGTAGCCCCTCTTCCCTAAACCAGGAATCTGGGCTGAATCCTCATGAGCCTGACAGTTGTATCCATGTGGTATCTACAGTCCTGTTTGCTTCCTGCCAAGATCTGATCTTAAACTGAGAGAAATTAGGAAGCAACTGGCTCTCTCCCCACTTTGTCTAATTTTACTACAGAAGAAAGTTTCCCCACTCTTGTTTCAGTTTCCCCACAAGTTACTTTGCTAGAAGCAAAGAGGTGGCATACATTTTGTGAATGGAAGGGGGAGAGTTAAAAAATGATTATTTTGCCCATTCATTTTCCTATGTTAATTACATTTCCGTTCTGTCTTAAGTAAATACTTCACAGATTGGTTACTTCTGCATGTTCTGTGTGTACTAAAAATGAGGCTTAGCTTATATTTAATATAATATCATCAATATATAATATATTTATATATAACATATATATATAAATATATAATGTATTTGATATAATATTATCAAGGAACCGTATGCTTAGAAAAATGTGGTCAAGGCATGGAAGTGAAAGCAATGATAAATAGCTGAATGTCTTGTGTTAAGGATTGGTACCCATTACATTTCAAAAAAATCTAGAAAGAAAGACTTCCAACAAGTGGGCAGATTGCCTGCAGCAGGATTTTTTGAGACCATCAGCAAGAACTGCACAAACTGAGAAGGCATAGTAGTTTGAGATTTGTGCTAGTAGATACAGTGGTTATATTAATGAGATCATGAAGCCCTTGAAACAAATAGGAAATATTGTGATATGTTTATGAATATGAGACTAGTAAATATTTTCATTTTCTGTTTTTGTTAATAATGCTAAAAAAAACATGATAAAGCACAATGTGCTTTTTCCAGATTGTCTATTAAAATGCTCAAGGGCACATGCACTCATCAACTCCTATGAAGCCAACAAGGAGACAGGAATATTCTCACTCAATGGTAGAAAGAAACTGAAAAAAAAAAAACCTTACTTGAATTCTGCATGAAGTAATGTGCTTTTCAAAACAATTTTGTAATATTCTTAGACATTCCATAATTCTTTGAGGCATTTACTTGAGCTTTTAAAATGCCCATATTATTTGAATAGATATTGACCTAAGTAAAGATAATGGGAATTTTCTGTAATATGGGAAAAAAATTCCCCCAAATCATTTATTTCTATTGTGGAAATATAAATTATTGATTTTTCACTATCATGATTTTTGTAAACCAGTTTGGAAGTATAGAGTATTAGCAGTACATTAATTGTATTTAAAAGCCCTAATCACACCTTCTCATAGATATAGATATAGATGACAATGTCTTCTTTTTGTTTTATTTATCTAGAGATAAAGAATTTTAGTATGTTTCTGGTATTTTCTTGACCATGCACTCAAATTTCTTCTTCAGCTAAGACCCTATTATCTTTTTCTACTGGTATAAAGTTGGGAAAGACTAATTTCTTGTGTCAGAATAAAGTAACTTCCCAAATTTCCCATCAGTATTTAATAATAATATTCCCGCTATCATTATGACTGCTTTAAACAGAAAAGGAAGACATTAGGTGTTACTCTCCCCACCCTCCAATTCACCTTGAATTCTTTGTGAATTGCCTACTGGTACTTAAAATGGTAAATATATCCTTGTGGAAGGAACAAGTGGATTTGTGTGAATACATGCATGGGGTGGGGATTTACACAAATTGTTAAATAAAAGTAAATTCTTCATTCAATCAGGATAAATACAGAAATTAAACGAGCATGTAGGAGATTTGACAGCAAGTTAGTGTAATGTATTTAGTTTATGGAAATTTTGCATTATTTTAATAGTCATGTCACTATTCTGTGAAAAGAACCCCAACTTATGTGAAGGGAAAAAAATTGGACCTGGGTTCAAAAGCCAGCTTTATTGCATACTAGCTATGTGACCTTGGGTCATTTAACTCTTGCACTTTAGTTTCCTCATCCCTAAAATGAGCTGGTTGGATTAGATGCCCTCTAAGATTTATTCCAGCTACAAATCTTTCCTCATAATTCCTTTTGATTCCTTTCTGGAAGAGAGGGGTGAAGAGAGAGAAATAGAGGGAAAGGGAGAGAGGGAGGGAGAGGGAGGGAAGGAGGGAGAAAGGGAAAGAGAGAGAGAGAGAGAGAGAGAGAGAGAGAGAGAG
>NW_027185777.1:33302243-33342253 GCF_028583685.1 Petaurus breviceps papuanus | reverse complement strand
TTATAAATGCTGTGACTCCACAGGCTTCTAGCTTCATCAGGGTACAGTAGAATGAGCTGAGCACTGGCTTTGAAGTAAGAGGACTTAATCTAAATCCTGTCTTTGCCACTTCTCCCACTGAGATCCTGAACAAATTGTTGGCATCTCCAGGATTTGGTTTCCTCATCTCTAAAGTGAGGGGGCTCAAATGAGTTGACCTCTGAGGTCCCTCCTTGCTCCAAAATCTATGAATCTGAGATTTATTGGTTCAATCAGTGATCTATGATTGTATGCATCTCATTCCCCCTACTGCTTATTAAATGGTCTTTAGAGAGTAACTATGCCTAAGTATCCATCAGTGCATAGCCAAGCTGGGGATCTCTGCCTCTTTGAGTTTAGTCAGACCAATCCTCAGACCAAGAGGCACACAGTCTTCCAACTGACCTGAAGCCTTTCCAGTAAATTAATAGCATTAAAAAAATTAAAAGTCTTTTGTGTAACTCTCCTCCCCACATTCACACAAATCCACATTCCCATCTCCACAACAAAATGGTTGCTATTTTAAATGGCAGTAGCTGATTCACGAGTATTCCAGGTGAACTGGGAGGGTAACAACTACTACTTTTCTACCTCAAACATTCCAGAATATTAGTATCTTTTATCTCTGCATGAGACGGTTGAACAATTTTGAAAATTGAGTGTTTGAGAAAGTTTTAACAAAAAAAAAAAAGGATGCCTATAGCCTTTGATATATACTATTTCTTAGAGTAGTGAGTAACAAGTGATTTTTCAATTATGGGACAGCAAGAAGGCTTCTGAATTTCAACAGTCTACATCTTGGGTTTTTCTTAGTTTGAAGATTAAAATTGAAACCAGAACAGTATATGAAACAAGGCAATGAATATTTTATTTATTGCTGTTATATTTGCTCCCACATGAACAATATAACTTGATTGTATTTAACCAATTCAGATGCATCTGTTTCATATGTATTACAAGAAATTCAAAGGGACAATTATTTGTATTCCAATGATTATCATTTGGTCTTCAAAACATATAAATTTTAAAAATAAACTAAAAATTAGGACATCATTATGAAACCCTTACATATTAAAATATTTATATAAAGTTTAAGTTTAGAAAACACATATATTTCATTTGGTCCTCACAATGACCTGAGGTAGGTTCTATTCTTATTCCTGTCTTTTTGTTTTTGTTTTTTGCCTTTTTGGAGGGGGAAGGGAGAGTAATTGGGGTTAAGTGACTTGCCCAATTCACACAGCTAGTATGTGTTAAATGTCTAAGGCAGAAATTGAACTGAGGTCCTCCTGACTCCAGGGGTGGTGCTCTATTCACTGCGTCACCTAGATGCCCCTTTTATTCCCATTTTACAGATGAGGAAACCCAAGCTTAGAATTTGTTACTTACTCAGTCTCATAGCTAGTATTTGAATCAGAACTCAAAACCAATATTTCCTAACTTTGTGTCTGCCACTGTAACTGCCATACCATGATGCCTCTTTAAAGGAAGAAGATGGAGCTAATAAAAAGCAAAGTAATACTTGTACCAAATAAAACATTGGGACCAATGAATAAAAATACCTTAACTTCTTTCTAGGAGCTTTGGAATTCCTTAAGCTTGAAATAAGCTTAGCAAAATGTCATTCACAAAGTTATCTATTACAGCATTTAAAGGATTACCATAATAATATAAAAGAGATATAGATTATTAGAAATTATAGTGGGAAGAACATGAATTAAGTCAATACCAAATATGTTTGATTTTTAATACAAAGAAGGGTGGGATGGAGAAGCATTGTGTGAATGTACCAGAAAAAGAAAGGCCAGACAAAATCTTCATGCCAGTGGAAAACCATGAGCTTCTGGGGTAGTAGACCTGTTTGCCACCTCTGGGCTTTAAACTTCTCTTTATGTGTTGCCTTCTTCCATTAGAATAGAACCTCTTTAAAGTCAGAGACTGTATTGTTGGTTTGTGTTTGTATCTTTGATACTTAGTATAATGCCTAGAACATAGGGAATATTAAATAAATTCATGCTTTCTCTTTCCCTCTGTCTCTGTCTCCCTCTTTATCTGTCTCTGTGTCTTTGTCTCCTATCTGTCTCAATAGTGCAGTGAATACAGTATGGATCTGGAGTCAGAAAGGTCTGAGTTCAAAACCTATCCTCAGACATTTACTAGCTTTTTAACCCTGTTCAAGTCATTTAAACCTATCTGCCTCAGTTTCCCATTCTGTAAAAGAGGAATAATAATGGCACCTATTTCCAGAAATTGCTGAGGATAGAATGAGAACATTTGTAGAGTACTTTGAAAACCTTAAAGCACTATATAAATTCTAACTATAATGATCATCATAATCACTATCATTATTCATACTCTAAGCCGATCAGTCTTTCCACTGTGATAATGTTTTATTTTAAAAAAAATAGCAAAATAAAAACAAAAATTACAAGAGATATGTAAGGTTAAGGACAAAATTCCTACATAAATAATGTAGTTTTTCTAGATTTATATATTTAGAAATAGTAAGATAAGTTACTTATGACATTTCTATTTACAAAATACTTAAAGCTTCTTGAACATTCTAGCATTGCTATAGGCATAATTTAGATGGTAAATACTCATTACAAGCTATAAAGAACATTAATTATAAAAAAAAGCAAAAACATCATTTTAATATTGAAACAAAACACTGCCTGCTTGCTCTTGGGCAAGTCACTTAAGCTCTTGGGACATTTAATGATCTCTTCTGTAAAATGAGGGATTGGACTAGAGTGAGATATTCTCTTTAATCTCATCTGATTCTGAAATGCTACAATTCTAATGCTCCTACTACATCATTCTGTAAAAGATTTCTCTTTACATAAAGGGTATTTAAATCTGCACAACGTATTTGGAGTCAGAAGACCCATATTCAAGTTTTAGCTTTCCCTCTGTCTTCTATAATCTTTATTTTCCTTCCAGGCCGGGTGCCACTTCCTATGGGAGACCTTCTCTCATTCTTGTACTAAGAACCACTAAGAAATCTATAAAGTCACTCACAAAATTATTTTAAAGTCCAAAAAATAAAATGCATAGAATTACAAAGGAAACTAAAGGTTTGTGGAAATAAAGATATATATATATATTTTTTTTTTTTTTTCCCAATCCAAATTTATGGACCCTTTAGCATCTATTCACCAACTAGTTTGGAGATTCATGGATGCTCTGCTATGTTGATAATATATTCACCTTTGTTGTTTTTATTAAATCTTATCAGGAGTGGAAAGAAAAACAGGAAGTGAAGAGCAAATGACACTGAAAATCTTCTTACATCATCATATTTTAAAACAAAACTTACCCGAAAACAATCCAGGAAAAAAAAAAATTTCCAAGGGATTAGTTTCATCAAATCCGAGGCCTATCAAATCCCAAACATACACTCAACTTGCCAGAGAAACTATCAAAATAATTGTCTGAGCTTTTCATCTGATGAATATGCTTTTAAGTGACAGAAACAGAATTATAATTTAATCTACATTATTTTTAAAAAAGGTTTCTGAGAGAAAAGCTGGTTTAGAGAAATACACATAATACACTGATCCACATTGGATAGAACTAACTCTCTTTGGAAATAAATCAGATGAATCCTTTTAGAGGCATATTGTAATATGGTTGCATTATAGTTGGTCTTAAAGTATGATTCAGTTTACAGAAATTTTCTTCAAAAGTACATATAATAGTGCGATGGATATTTGTCATATCAAATTATGACATTTTAAAATAAAAGACCAGAGGTTACTAAAGAATCTTTTTCTAAACCACTTCTTTGACATCTCTTATTGTACATTTGTAGAGGACTGAGAACATGTGAGAGTCAATCACCCTGCTTTTATTAAACTTTCATTATGTGCCAAACTCTGTACTAAGCACAGGAGAAATAAAGTCAGGGAAAAAAACAGTGTTTATGTTATGTAATATCTATGTTGCTATGTCTTGCTGCGTTGTACTACAACATTTAACCAAAAAGATTTTCTTTATGATACTTAGAAATTAGTACTAATATCTTCACATTTACATAGAGAGTAAGGATGTTGTAAGCCAGCCCCAGAGTCACGAAGACCTGTCTGTAAGACATACTGTTTGACCTTGACCCTGAAATCATAGGTCTGGACAAATGATAAATGTGTATATAATGTGTATGTATACACATACCTACATATACACACATACATATATGTATGTAGGTATGTATATGCATGTGTAAATATGTATATCTTTATTTCTTCAAAACTCCTTGGAAAAAATATATACATACACACATACACAGACATACATACATACACACATATGTAAGTATGAGAAAACTCATTTGTAAACTCAATCACATAATTAATAAGTGTTTCTACTATAATCGGAACCCATGGTGAGTTCAAGACAAACATTTTTGCCTCAATATCATGCTGTATCTTACAACATTAGGCAACTTTGTGCAAATTATGCAAATATAAAAAAACACATTTATATGAAAGTCTTTCACTGCTAAGAGGACTGCAGCAGAAACAGTATCAGCCTTTTTGAATATGCAAAGCTTCTGAAGGCTTTTTTTTTTTTTTTACCAGGGAGACAGGTTTAAGGGAAGAATAGACTCAAGAAGTAGGACCTGCTGGGATTTTTTTTTTAATTTTAGGTCATTTTGGCCTTATTCTTTCTTGTTTCAGGGATGGGTAATCTGCCACAATCCTTCCAAAGCTTCTGCCTCTCTGGGCAGTGAAAGATGGCTTTGGGTGAGTAATAAAAGAAGTCCAGAGGTCTCAGTTTTAAGTAGGATGTTCTAAATTCTCAAGTCCTTGCTTCATAAAATGACTTGACATGTCAAAAAAGGAGAACAAGAAATATTCCAATAGATTGAATAAAAGAAAGACTTCATCATTTTTCTTGTTTAATATGGATGATATCTTCCTTTACTGTTATTAAATAGTATTTTATAGCTGTGATTCTACAATCAATATCACACTGGCAGAATCTAGTGTTAGAGAATATACTTGTAATCTCCAAGTCTTTGATGAGACTTTACATATTAGGGACCCACCACCCATACTAATCTTGCTCTGTTGATGTGGGTATGTTCAGTTTTGTTGGAAAAATCCTTTTTAGTAATTATGTTTACAATTATGTTTCCTGGCTTCCTTATCTATTATCCTACTGGGCATAGTGTTTATATGAGCAACATAGGAAATATACACATAGGTATTGTACCTTGTCAGAAGTATATTAAATATTAAAATATCCTAAGAATGCTATATACTTATATATTTCATGAGGGAAGTGTTGAGTTATTCCTAGTTCAAGGCTTCAGAAGACTTGTCAGTTCACTGTGGGGACAAACTGATAGGTTATAGCTATTGTCCAGGAAGGTGTAATTCACATTGACTTACACTTTGATATCTAATTGTCTTCATCCTCTCATTCATGTGGGTACTCTATCCATCCAGATATAGATTCTACACATTCAGCCTTCTCTTGTGCACGTCTTGGTTTTCTATCTTCCACATAGCATCTAATCTATATACCGTTAACACAAAAGGAATAGAGAAATACTATGATAACAGTATTTCCTTTGTCACCACTACTTTTAGATATGTGAAACATTTTCTTGGTCCCAACACAGGGCCCTTGTCCCTTTGTAGTTATTTTCCTTTACAAACAAATGTTTTTGCCCAATATAAAGTAGCAATGTTCCAGTTTAATTAATTTTGGCCATAACATAACATTCTACCATTGTCTAAATTTTCAAGGCTTTGGATATAAATTTGCCATCTAGAAAGTCAAGGTACCTCTATGCGAACTGTTACTTGATCAATTCAGTTTTTCCCTTTATAGTTACTTTGCTAAAGGCATTTTGTTCTGTTGTAAAGTTTGTGTGTAATTTATTTGGCTTTTGCTGACAGTTACTGGAATTATAAGAAAATAAACCAAACTTCTCATCTGTTAAAAAGGGACAATATTTTATTTTATGTTCTGGCCCACATCATCTTACTTTTACCTGGTTAAAATATATCATGCCTAGTCTCTGGAAATCCTTCTTATGAGAGTCTCTTGTGGTGTAGTGGATGTAGAAATACATTTATAGTCAGATAGATCTCCTTTAAGATCTCTCTTTCACACATGTTAGCTATATGACCATGGACAAAATGACTTAATCCCTCAGTGGTTAAGCAAAAATTAAACTGACCCATTCTCAATGACTAAAAATTATAGATGAGTTACAGTTTTTGTTGAGGAAACTCTCCACACAAATCATACTATAGACATAGACATGGCTCAACCAAACAACAGTCTTCCACATGCCTCATTAATCTTTGGATCTCCAGATTCATATTCTAAAATGCTGAGGCAGTACTCAGATAACTGAATGGGAAGATAAAAAAAAAAAACCAAGTATGGTGCTAATAATCTAGTAGAGGAAAAAGACTTTCCATAAATCTATAAAAGTTTACCTTTATAATTAAGAATTAGTGCATTGAATATCAAAAGTTCCTTCCAGACATTCCCTAGATGACATCAGTTCATAAAATCAAAGACCTACAGAAGAAACTACGGGAAGCTCTTTAATATCTCCATCTATTCAGTCAGTCCCAGATGGACATCCATCCTATTTTATTTTTATTTATTTATTTATTTTTTAAGCAATCAGGGTTAAGTAACTTGCTCAAGGTTACACGGCCAGTTATTTCTGGGTGTGGTGCTGAGTGTCGGAGCCCGGGATTCGATCTCCAGGTCGTCCCAACACTGGAGCTGGTGCTCTTACTCACTGAGCCACCTGGCCGCCCCTAAGCAATTGGGGTTAAGTAACTTGCTCAAGGTTACACGGCCAGGTGTTTCTGGGTGGGTGCTAAGTGTCTGAGCCTGGGATTCGATCTCCAGGTGGTACTGACACTGGAGCCGGTGCTCTTACTCGCTGTGCTACCTGGCCGCCCCCATCCATCCTATTTTAGAAGCTCTCCAAAATGGGGATCCTATCCATGACTGAAAAAAATAAAGTAGAAATTTCAAGTATTGTTTCTTCAAAGATGTTAGTGATTTAGCTTATATCATTTGGCTGGACTTCACTTTATTTATTGCATAGAAACATCTTTGTCCTTAGCTTTTTAAAGACCAAAAAAAGAATTTTAAAATACCTCACATAGGAGGTGAGAATAGAATTTTTCAGAGGGAGGTAAAACCGTTGTACTAGGAGTATTTAGGAAGAGCAACACAGAACTGATGACACTCTATGAACCTCTGGGGAGAGAAAAAGTGAGATTTGTTTTAGTGGTATAGGAGATTCAAGGCAAACATCCCACTGTTAATGAAACCTGATCTCAATGCCAGCTCATTCTGCTAACTGACAAAACTAAAAGTTGTGGCAATTTTTTTAATGGAAAGTTAGCCTGTAAGAACTAACTCATACACTGACCAATTCAATCTGTTTTTGATTTCACTTTGGTTTAGGTATGTTCTTTATTGTAATAAAGATAGTACTCTTGTATGGGAAAAAAAGACTTTAAGTATTGTTGCAATCTTTCTGAAAGTAGGGATGATGCAAAATACTTCCTTGGCAACTTTTCAAAATAAGCTAAAGAGATAGGACTGTTTTCTCCAAATTTGCTAATAGGATATTTTGGAAGGTCTATCAGAACCCCATTGTTGTCTTTGACCCTTAGGAATCAAAACCTATTGGTCAGGGTTCTAGCTTTGGGGTCAAGAAACCAAGGTCCAAATCCTGACCCTGAATCATAAAAGTTATTTAAATTCTATTTCTACTCCCCCAACTCCCTAAACAAGTCTCTAATACTATAAATTTTAGAAAAATTGCCTATGTACATCATGGGGAAATGTTTTTTACATGTGGTGATCCCTATATTGATGAAATTATAATTCTGGTCTTTCCTCTCACCTCCCCCTTCTTCACCCCTCCCCCGCCCCCCCAAAAACATTCAACAACTTAGATAAACATTGCTTTCTAGGAGAATGTAGTCTAAAACAAACAAGGTGGTTAGAAATGCCAGTTAGAAAAAATACATTGTGTGACAGCAGCCAAAGGAAAATTAATAGATTATATGTCCATACCATGTTGTTGTTTAATTTCTATTATATAAAAATTAATAGATTTTAGAGCTAAAAGAAACATCAGAAGTCATTTAATTCAAGCAGCTCATTTTATACAAAGTTAAAATGTGGGCCAGAGAGGTTAACAGGTAGTACCATGCCTCTATACCAAAATGTTTCCCAATATACTCTCACTGTTTTTGAACTGAGATGGTGAACAAAATATTTACTACATTTCTTATCACCAAACTACACATCTTGCTATTGCTGAATTATTGAACGTGTATCAATCAATAAGCATTTATTAAGCACCTACTATGTACAAACACTATGCAAGGATCTGGGGATACAAATACAAAAAAATGAAACAATCCCTACTCTTGAGGTTAGAGTTCAATAGAAGAGACAAAAAGAAGATAAATATTAAAAAGTTAAATGCAAGGCAATTAGTGAGTGAAGGAACTAGCCATTATGGGGAGATTGGAGGCTTGGAGCTGCCTCCTGAAAGCACACAAGAATTCTATGATGAAGAAGGGGACAATTCTTTGAGAATGAGATATGACAGGGGGCAGCTAGGTGGCTCATTGAATAGGGCACTGGTCTCAGAGTCAGGAGGACCCGAGTTCAAATCTGCACTCAGAAACTTGATACACTTACTAGCCATGTGACCTTGGGCAAGTCATTTAACCCCAATTGCCTTGAGAGATGACCAGTTTAAAGGCATGGGGAAAGGATCTTTAGGTGCCCTTTGTGAAGAAAAGAGGGGTCAATTTGGCTGGATTATTAAGTGAGGAAAGGGGGATAATGTTTGATGAAGCTGGGAAGATACTCATGATTATGTGGTTGTCTTATCTCCCAACCAGGATTTAATGTCTTTTAATAAGTGTCTACTCTATGACAAGTACAATCCTAGGGGCTGTAGGAGGTTAAAAAAGAAATCTATTACAGAGTTCCTGTCCTTGAGGAACTTATATCCTAGTAAGGGAGTTAAATTTAGACAAATGAAAGAATTAGGGAAGAATATAGGAAAGTATGGACAAGTGACAAGACTTGTCCATAAAAGGTTGTGTTTTGTCCACTCTATCCCTCCTAGAGGCTGAGTATTGACTGCATGTCTGTCTTCACATTCATGAAATCTTTGAGTTAGAGTTGCAAATAAAGAGTAGGATTTGAATTGGATAGGATGTAAATAATCACAAAACAGATTATTTTTCTCTCTCCCCTCAAAGGAAAGCAATGTCCAAGTCCTGCCAGAATTTGCTTCAAAATTCTGTTTCTCTGTCTCCCTCTCTTCCTTGCCACAGTCACGTCCTTCCCTCTCTACATCTGTCTTTGTTTTCCTTTTTCTCTCCCCCTTTTCTGTCCCCCTTTTCTCCCTCCGTCTGTCCCTCTCATCTACTTCCTTTCCCTTTGCTCTCCATTTGCCCCAGCTACCTTCTCTCTAATAATATTGACTTTGTTTAATTTATTTCATTTTTCTGTCCACTGAAAAAAGTTTTCCAAACTACTTGGGTTTCTCCTCCTCTATCCCCAAACAAGCAAAATAGCTTACTTTTTTTAAAGCTACCTTAAACAACAACAAAAAATTCTCTTACTATTCATGAAGCCCTTACCTGAGGAGACTAGAAAGAAGAAAGATGTATTAGTGGCTTTAAAAAAATAATCAAAATAAGGAACAAATAACTCCAACCATTTTCCTTAAAGACAAATGTCAGAAACTGAAGCCATTTTCACTAGATATTACTGTTGTATCTAGTCTCACAAGTTTTCCTATTTTTAAAAATTGTATTTGAAAAGTCTGTTCTTAGCTATTATTCTATATTGTACTTAACAGATTGTTCTAATTTAAAAACTTGTTAACCAGTGTTGGAGAAGGGAATTTCAATAAAAACCCATGCACCTATGTATTTAATTTTGTATGGGGCAGTACAGACCTGATTTTTATCAATTTATCAATATATGGGAATTCGCTCTCCTGATAAGATTCCGCAACTCATCTGTTCCTTCATAGTCTTAGAGGTTCAGTAACTTGATGATGATAACACAGTTAGTATGTGTTAGATATAAGACTTGAACCCTGGTTTTCCCCACTCCCAAGACAGCTTTAATCACTTGCCTCCTGAACACAGAACAGTGAGATGAAATGAAACTGGAATATATCTTCCTCATCCACACAATCTGTATTTAAACGCTTAGCCAACTAGGCACCTGGATGAAAACATACGAACGCAAAAATGGCAATGAATTACATTTAGCACAGATTCTACAAATTATAGATCCAGAGTCATGACTTAATTTTTTTTCCAAATGAAATTTGAATTAAAACAAAACAGTGATTACACAAAATTAGCAGAAGACTGGGAGGTTTTCAGACCCTTTAAATGAATAACCTTACACTTCTAAATGTCTACTTAACAAGTAAATCTGCCTCAATTTCAATCAATGTTGTGAGTACATTCCTCTTTAGCACCTGAGAAAGGAAAATGGTAAGTATGTTGAAGGAACACATCACCCACACAGCTAAGCTATGCTTTTCCACTTGACACTATTTTTTCTTAGCATAGAACCTGTCAAAAGGATATCAAAGTTAGCCTATTCCCCATGTTCCTCTGTTTGGGTGTTATAAAAGCAATTGTTTGTCCCATTATTCTCCTTCTAAACCTGGAGCCATAAGCAGGTCATGGTTTCTAAATTATTTCTTATCAGCTCGAAGTGTAGGGTGGTGTAGGGTGATTTGTATTCTTTATTTCTCTCTGCCCCATATGTTCTGGAGAGCTAGTCACTACTAGCTTGAATGTGGATACTCTGATGAATAGACTAGGAGTGTTTCAGTGGCAATGTTTGTATTTAGAGTTGGACCAGAGCAAAATGGTTTTCATGTGAATTGTTAACATAAGGTGTATTTCAGCTTTTCACTATATCAGAAAAAGAGAAAGATAATATTTTACAGCATGCTACTGCCAGGCCCCAAATCACAGAAGAAAAGAAAAAAAAAAGTTGTCTTTTAGGATTATACCAAGTGGATAGAATCTGAGCTTGCATGCATTTTGTTTTTCAGTATCTCAGCCCAAGAACTGCCTGGTACAAAGTGATGAGAGGATATTTCTTTTAAGGACACATCTATTTTCACAGCGGCAAACCAAACGCATGTATGGCATCTGCTGTAGATAGGGATGAGTGAGCCCAACCAGATTCAGGGTTGAGAGGAGGTCACAAGTATTTTTCTGTTTTTTTTTTTCAGTATTTGTCAAATTTGCATTTTTCCAAATGCTGTTCCAATTATCTGATGCAGTTTTTATTTTAGGGGGAAAAAGCACAAACTTTTGATTGATTCAGATTAATAAAAATAGGCTTTTGATAGAGTTGCTCTAAGTCTAGGAACACCTTCCCAGTTTATAAAGCCTCTTCCTTAAAAAAGAAACATCAAAGTTTTGCCTAACAAGAAGGGATTTGTGTGTGTGTGTGTGTGTGTGTGTGTGTGTGTGTTTGACATTTTGAACCAGTGCAGTTGGATTCTAGATTCAGAAAATGGTTTTGCCCCAGCTCTGCATGATGTACTTTATTTGAGAAGGCATAAGAGAGCATTAGAAAATGATAAATAAGATTTTTTCTCAATCAGCTACTGGAAATAAGAGTCACAAATAAATGGTGGGGTAGAGATTATTTAAATCTATAAAGTTTGCAACAGTGAGTTGCACTAAGGAGAGGATTTGCAGTTAAGATATTTAAAGGAATCATTTGTACTTTTTGTAGACAAGAAATAAACTAAAAAACAAGCTAGGATCTAATTATGGCATTCATCATATTACAATAATGACCACTGTGGCAGATGTTTCCTTTTCCTTCTGTAAAAAAGGAGGTTTTCTTTTTTTGAAGTATGTTATTATGCTATTATCCTAAGTGGCAAGACAAAAATGTAGAAAACACCTCTGATCTACTTTATAAGAGGAAATGTAATTTTTAAAACTCAATATTAGCTTGCTTGGTTTTAAAGCTCCCTAACTTTATGCATATAATCAAGTTCCAGGTATATAATATGAAAGAGAACAGTTATTTACTTTAAAAATTATTTCATTTTGGCTTCATATCTGCACTGCTGGATTTCTGTTTAAGCAAGCCATTCAATAAAATTTTGATCATATTAGTTGTAGAAAAGTAGATGGACTTTCTTGATGGAAATTTTGTCCACCTGAATATTCATGTTTTTGTTGAATTAGCAGTTACACAAACATGACTACGCTAATTGCTTTCTCTGCAAAAGAAATAGCTTGATGAAATGACCTGAAATTTTTCAGGCTTAGGTGTGCACAAGTGGCAAATCTTTGAAATTCCAAATAAATGATCCTTCAAAAAAGATTTCAGAGTCTTAGAACCAATCATGTGTATCTTCCATGAAAAGCCAAAATAAAAGCTGATTTTATGTAAGCAAACTTTTTTCATACCCAAATCTGCGTGAATTTATATGTTTAATATTTTAAGTTTGCACAATACTTTTCTTAATATATAGGGAGATACATTTCATGTATTTCTTTGCTTTCTTTGATAGCTTATCATATTAACTATAAGTAATTATATCATTCAACAAAATTTTAATGAGAACTAACATACTTTTATGAATAACACACAAAAAACTTATTTCTTATTCTACATGTAAAGGATAATATTGAGGACTTGTTTGTTACTAAGTACTCTGTATTTTGGACTGGAATAAAAAATGCAAAAATTAAGAAATGGTAACATGAAGGAATTATTCTCTAAGAAACATTTAGTTTTCTAATATTTATTGTTTCACCAGCAAATTACTATCATGTTTGCAAATAACCAAAAAGTGTTTCTGACAAATAATGTTTTTGTTCTTTTTTTTTTTTTTGATAGAAGCAAACATTCCACTTCCAATGTCACTTTCACATGTAGGTACACATTCAGGGGACATTATCTCACTCATCTGTAAATTAGTAAAGGATAGATCTAGGTTTCAATCTCAGGACTGCACTCTTAATAATGAAAAAAAAAACTGATTCTAAATATTCGAGTCACACTATATTTTGGTGTTCTGAGGTACAAGAACTTAAGAGTCATAATTTCTAACCTTAGAACAAAGATTACTAGATAACAAGATAAAAAGTATAATTATTTATGAAGAGATTATAGTTACAGCTAAAATTATGAAAAATAAAAGGTGCTTTTTCAAATGCTAAAAAGTACAATGAAACTTTAGAAAGTTTAGATTTCTTCATCTTTTCATCTGTCTAGTATTTACTTAGAGCTATTGTTGGAAATTGTGTTATTTTAATTAAAGAATTATGGCTTTTTTTGTGATTTTTTAAAATGTGGATTGACATGATTCTAACTACAGAGCGTCTCCTTGACAAAAATCTATAAATTTCCATATGGAAGAAAATATTTGCAAACATAGAAATTGAGATTTATCACATTTTCTAATTCTCTTCAATACCAAATAGGAGTATTCTGAGAATTCCAGTTAGTGGTCATTATTTACAGAAATATATTGTTATTTCTGTTCATATCATATACAACTCTAAGAAGTACTAACACTGAGCAAATTGTATAAAAACCTTTAATGCTTTTGTTATTTCATTAGATGGTTTCAGTTTTCCTTTAATTTTTCCCATTTACTTTGCTGGGTTGGAAAACGGCTCTCATAAAGGGGATTAAAATTCTCTTGATATTAACTAACATATAGAGTTTTTGATGTTTCTGAATCAGCTACAAAAAAAAAATTGTGGGCAAAATTTACCTAACCATTTTCTTTTAAGGAAGGTTTAATTTTAAATAGTTTATAGTCAAACAGAAGCATGATTTATTTCTTGCTTGTAGAAATAGATCTATAACTGTTCATGAAAGACAAAATGCTGTTCTCAGATTTCTAGTAGTTCAAGAAAAGATAGGTACGGGGCAAACTTGCATGTCGCTTAAATGTACCACATAACTTAAAAACTCAGTGTATGCTGCAAATTTGGAGTTAATTGAACATTGCATGTTTTAATCACAGAGAAAATAATTTTCCTAAATTGCATGAAAACCAACTGTTTTGTCATCCCAACCTTCCATACATGCTGTTGCTAGGAAGACATCACTACCATAACCTCACCCTCCACTATTTGGATATGGCCTCATGAATCTAATATTTTTATTCTATATTTAAATTCAGTCATCGTAGCTAATGCCCTTGATGCAATCTCAAACTGCTGTCATTACACGGATCACTAAAAATTGGAGGTAATAATAAAATATAACAACAACAACAAAGGAAAAAGCAGTTTAAAAAATTCTTTCAAAATTAGATGATGGCTAAAGGTTTAATCAATTACATTTTATCACCAAATCCAGTCCTTCCTCTTGAGCTGTCAGAGAGTGAGATAAGCAGAGAGCATCTTGAAACATGATGACACAAGCCTGTCATGAGGAGGGAGTTGTGTCCCTGAACCAGCCAAGATGAAACACATTCATTTATTACTTTGGCATAGTAGAAAGATGAAAAGCCACGGTAGCTTTCTACCTTCATCCTTACCACAATCTTTCTATTTCATTAATTTTTCATGGAATTTCATTTCACATAATCTTGCCTCTGTTACCCATCTGCTCTACTTATTTTGTTCATTTTATCAACTTTTTTTTCTACTAACATCCCACAGCTTTGGAAACATGTTCTGTTTTTCCATCACTTTCTCCCAGTTTTGTCTCCTTTTATATATTTTTTACAGGTACTTACATTGGTGTTTTCAAAATTCATTTTAATTTTCTAAAAGTACATTAGATCAGTAAGTCTGAAGCAGCATGAAAGCCTTTAGAGTTAGTTGCATTGCTGTCAACTATTGCAAGGAAAGAAATGTCACATGCAACTGCCCGATTTCAATTACAGTTAGCAAGTACATATTTATACCACATCCAAGATTGATCTTGAAAGCCTTCTTTTTACCTCTCAATTTATGATGATTGACACATTAAAAACTCATCTGTTTCCTCATGGAGCTATCTCAGTTTTTAATATGTTTTCAACCATTCTTTTCAACCATTTTGGTGACAAACAAACATTTACTCTTTCCCCCACCAATCCTCCATTCTTTTCAATTCTTACACCAGTTCATGCAAGAGAGAATCAAATCCAAGGAGTTAGAGAGGGTATTTGAGGCTAAGAAATGCCTTATTTTTGTAAACAAATATATGCAGCAATTCTAGTAATAGATGTAATCCACTAATAAATATAACGGATTTAACCATTCCAGAAAATACATTTCCCTAAAGTTATTACAGGGCAACAACAAATATTAATAATCAGAAAAGTGACTAATGGACAATTCCTTGAAGACGATGTGTGGTGACATTGATATTCTGAATTTTAATAGCTGCGATCACAGCTGTTGCCATTTTGCACAAGTAGGTTAAAGTGTGATAATGAGAAGTTAAAGGGCCTACCTTATGCATATTTACTTGTTAGATCACTTAGTAAAGTATTTACTGTATTTATAGGTCCAATACAACCAAGCAATTCAGCTTTAACCAAGAACAATTTTCGAGGATACTTCTAACAAGTGGTCTAAAATAAATGAAAACTCTATACTCTCAGAGAGATCTGAACTGTGTAGATATTTGGTGATATATAACCAACAGTGAAATATTCCTTAAATCACAAGTGTTCTTGTTTCTTGAAACCCTAAGAATAGGGAAAAGGAAAAGTAAAGACTGAATTTAGTCTTTAGTCCATTAGGATACAAGCACCCTCTAATTCATGTAAGTTAAAAGTCTACCTTTCTCTATTCTTTCTATAGTATTATTTCAATTTATTGTTTTTCTCTTATATAAATGTCAACTTTTTATTTTTATTATTCAAACAAGGAATGGCAGTAGTCACTATATTATTTTTAAGACAAAGTTTCAACTCCAAAATAAGATCATGTAAAGATATTAGTGATAACAAACACAGGGCTTATTTTTTTTTTTAAAAGAAAAGTCATGTATTCCTCAGAGTTAATAATTGAGGGGTCTGTAATTTATTTTCCCCAAAGTCAGTTTAAGATATATTTAATTCTTTCTTTAATTTATTTCTTCCTGAGTTACATTGTCATTTGAAATATAACTATTTCAAAGAAATCTATATCACTTCCTATCACATGGATTTATATGTGTGTGTATATATATATGTAAACATATACATGTATATGTATATGCATGTATTATCATATTGTTTGTACATAGCACTTACTAACAAAGAGATATTTAAATTATAGAAATGGGAAAGTGATAGCATCACCTATTAATGATTGAAAAGATAGTTGAGCTTTTTAAAGGATTTTTAAGTTTTTTTTTGGTGATTTGATATTTAAAAGGAACTTGCTATTCAAGTAGTTCATATTTCTTCCAGATGTGCCTTTTTAAAGCAAAAACCAATATTTTTCAAATGCAGTGATCAGTTTATTCAATTCATAGGTCTTTATAAAAATACTTCATATTGAGGTGAATTTTTATCGTTCTTCAACAGGTATGATATTTTAATATTAGATAAATGTCAAAATTTAGGCTATTTTGGTAAAAGGTAATTTATACTATGTGTCTAGGAATGGAATTTAATTTGAATATCCAGACAATCATTGTTCTTTATATGAGAAAAACCAAGTGGCTAAAACATTTATGTATTACAAACTCACATATTCCATGGAAATGAAGGGAGATTTCCCTTCTGCATGTCATAGAATATTATTTTACTTCTTACTTCAAACTCTTAAGTATTTGCCTCTAATTTCACCTGATTTTCCCCCATAAAATACTGAATAATATTATTCTGACTCCCACACCATGATCCCTGCAAGAAAACACTATAGAAGATTTCAGCAAAAGACTCACCTATATGCAGAAACTACCCTCTACCTGACCAGTTTTTCCTCTTGTATTATTGGCTAAGAATAAGAAGATGGTAAGCAACATGTCTAGGTATATACAAAACAATTTTAAAAGCATGGAAGCCTCTGTTATATGAAATTCTTTAACAACTATTGTACTAATTACAAAGTTAATTGGCAAACAAAAATTGTTCAAGTTCATATTCCCTTATCCCCCAAAAGTAGGTTTTCTGAAATAGAAATGTTTTCCAAGTGGAATTAAAAGAAATTACATTTTTAGGGGTGAAATGGTGAAAATTCCCTTTCAAACAATTTTTTTTGAGTTTAGATTTGATTTAGTATAAGTATTTCATATTTTTGTTAAAATATTTCTCATAAAATCTACTTAATTTTTTCATGATGCAAAAAACTAATTAGTATATATCCATGACATACACAAGAATGCAAATCTACAAAAGTGTTTGTTTCCTCTTTTGTAAGCTTCATTCAAGCATACACATCTTGTTTTACTCATGCTGATGTCACTGCTTGGTATTATTGTCTTTGTAAAGGATATAAAAGTCTTTTTCAAAATGGAATATTCTAAATTGCCAAATGACATTATCCAGCACCCATTTTTAGCAACTGAAGGGCAAAAATAAGAGGTGCCAAATACTTTTTGTTTTGAAAGTGGAGAGTTTAAAGCTTTTTCAGAAAGTTATTATGCTGTACTTAACTCTATTGTTTTTTGACATGCAGGCCTATTGAATGCCTGCTTGGGATATTGACATTTGTGGTTTCAAACTGTATGTTTAATTTCCATTACTAGAAGAGGCAATAAGGGATTTGTGAGCTGTTAAAAAGCAGTTAGGTTGATGGTGTGACAGAAACTTATCTTAGGCATTTGGAAGGATAAAAATTAGCAGACAAGGGATTTCCTATTCTGACCATATCTGATAATACATTCTCCATGAGCAGCTTTCAAATGGGGGGTGACAGGGAGAGAATATTATTTGTATCTCTCTTGCTATTTTTTCTAGCACCAAATTGGCTCATCTCTAAAGTCTTCAATTTCAAATTATGTGCACCAGTTCAACTTTTTTTCTCTAGACCGACAATAAGCATCTGACAATGACATGAGACCCTCTCTGTGGGAGAGAGTAGGGAAGCCTTAGAAGAAGCTTTTCATCTACCTATCCTGTGCTCACAGGCTGCAATAGCATTCAAGAACAGTGCTTCTTCTATTAGAGCGAACATTAATTTGATATCCACATCACTCTTTAGAAGCAGTATCCGTCTACGATGGCATTGACTAACTTTATGTACTTGAGCTCCAGAAATATTCATAAGGAGGCAGCCTCATGACAGTTTGCCAGCAGCAACCTGTCATCAAACTGATCACACCCCCCCCCCCATCTTGCTTGGCCGCTAACATGATGTTATGATTGTTTCTCTCTCTCTTTTTTTTTTTAAATAGTAATCCCCAGTAATATCACCCCCACCCCACCCCCAGCAAAGCATACCTTGTAGGTCTGGGTATTTTCAAATGAAGTTGCAAGCTTCTAAGTGAAAACTATTAAGACTGTTTAGGGGAAGCGATTGCCAATGACTTGCCCGCTCTCTCCTCAAAGACAATTTGGATCTGCAAAGCTGACACTAAATTTCATTTCAGTGCTCTTTCCTGGAGATGGTTCAAGCTATTCTTTCATTAAGCACCATGTGATAATGTTACCTCTGACAGGGTCAAAAAGCACCAGCCTTGTACTATGGAGTTGGACTACTGTGCCGGTGGTCGAGGAAATGGATCCCTTCTTGTCAAAAGAAAGGAAAGCTTTTCCCTCATTCCTTTCCTATCTTCCCCCATCCTTACCTCCACCCCTTTAAAAACTGTCTCTCGTCAAAGAAGCCTTTTGCTTACCCGGTTTGTTAGATATATTCACACACACACGCACACACACACACACACACACACACACACAATCCTTATACAAACCTCTAGCAATTTATGAAAGTATCTGCACTCCAAAGTGATATTTGTATTTCACATTCCATTGGCTTCTAAAAGTGCAGCTTTTCAAAAATAAAGAGAAAAAAGGGAACAGGGACAGGGAGAGAAGAAAGGGAAAAGTAGAGAGAGAGAGTCGGGGATTGGGAGGAGAGAGAGATCCTTACCTTTTCTTTTTGATCTTCTTCTCCTCCTCCTCTTGGACTTACATTTGAGTTGACTACTTAGCCCTCCAGACCCTCTGTTGTTCCCCAAAACGGATGCCATGGCTGGGATTCAATAGACGAGAATCGAGACGAGTTCTTTCTTGGTAAATTTCACCTTTTTCTTGCTCTCGCAGCAGCAGCAGCTGCTTCCGCTTTGCAGATCAAGGAGCGGGCTCACTTTTGAGTACTGAGCCCCCTCTCTAATTGTTCTCTGTCACTTGTTTTCTCAGCTGGGCTGAGTGTCTCTGATCTCCTGGGCTGGCATGCTTAAATGCTCCGACGATGTCGTGAGAGCTGTGCAAAGGTAGAGACTCAAGCATCGGAAGAGCTCTGGGTAGCTCGGGTTCTGTCTGCCTCCCTTTAGCAGGGCTGTAAATGCACGGCTTCTACTTTTTGCGCCTCTGTTAGTTGTTTGGCACCAGACACTTTGAAGCCAATCATGCAGGGAGCTTGTCTATTTGCTGCTGCAAAGTCTAATTAGATCCAATCACAACTGTCTCCTGGCTCTGACATCAGCACCACCAGCCCTTTCCATCCTCTGTCAGCTTGCAAACTCAGCTCCCATTTGGACTGACGGATATGCTTAGGACCTGATAGAAAGGAAAGGAGAACTGCACTGTAGGGAATAAAAAACATACTGCCAGTTTATCTGGGAGAAGCCTAAGGGGGCAGCTTACAAGAAGGGATGCTACAAAGGGGATTTCAAACCTTTCTGCTTTAGACCATTATGGACAGAACAATATGCTTAAAGACATTCGTAAAGATGTAGGGACTATTTTCTCTGACCAACTAGTTATTAACTAGTTCATTCAGTAGATTGCTCATTGTTTCAAGAGGAAAAGATCTCCCTTAAAAACGCTGAGAATACAGCACCTTAGGAAAGGACTCAGCTTTGTAATCCCTAGGGAGAGAGCCTGTCTTGGGGTATTTATTTTTCAGAGACTGCTAAAAAAAATCCTTTGGTTGTTCACATTGAAGAAGAGAATTATTATGTAAATATAAATACGTGTGTGTGTGGGGGGGTCAGAATTATTTAAAAAGGGGGGTTGCTGAGTCTAGTGGTTCCTTTAGGAAATAATGAAATGAAAAGTATAGAAACGCTTGTATCAGGCAGCTTCATTGCCAACCGTAATATTTGGATAAAGAAAAGTAAGATTATATAGGAGGTATGTGACAAATTAAATTACTGTATGGATTCAGCACTTGAACAAATTTTTTTTTTTGCAGTGCTCTCATCTGTTTAAAGCTATACATATGGACACTTAAACAGCTAACATAAATATAAGTACAGATGTCTTCCAGGAAACAGTTGCATTTTGCCTTTAAATGATACTAAATCATTAATTAGAATAAAAATAAACTAGGGTAATTCACCAAAGAGATTAATCAAAAAGTGTTCACATGATGATATGAAAAAACGGTTTTAAAAAAGTTTATAATGAAGGCAAATTTTGAGGAAATTCTTTTGTGTCTAGGCTTGAAGAAAAAGAGAAAGCCATTGGGATGCTGTTGGCAGTTCAGTTGTCCAGGGCTAAAATATAAGTGGTAGATATACCAAACTGATGGATTCCCCCTTTGGGGACAGGGGCAAGGGGTTTTAAAGGCAGCTTTGGGAACAATGACACGATTAGGGACATATTCTCCTTGGTGAATTCTGTACTTTGTGGTAAAAGGAAGGAAATGGATTATCACTTCTTTAATGTTTGATCATTGCACCAAAGCCCACTTTGATTTTTACCATTAGTGGTTCTGAATTTTGAATTGGTATTAATCATTTTGAAGGAGGAAGAAAACATATACAGCTCACCAATTAGACCAAACTGGCCTCTGTTCTATCCTTAGTGAGAGACTTAGTGGTCTGTAGTAAAACTTAACTTTATACTTTTTTTTTTATCGGAGATGTCACCTATTGTACTATTAGGATTTTAACTATTTGACTTATTTCAGATTACCACATACAATATAATATGGATTTCTCATTTGTGTCGAGTGTGACATTTTCATTCTATTGCCAAGAATATGTAATCATGGTTGCAATTCCTACTGAATATTTCAATGATGCATTACCTTCATTATTAACTTTTCTAATGCAAAGGATGCATAGCCCTAAATACAATCAGAAATAAAGTTCTAAGACTGCATTAGTGAGACTTCTAGGCTTCACTCTAAAATATTTCAGCAACAATCCCCACAAACACCACTGAAACACTTGTAGAAAGCCTGTTTTAGACAAGTCACAGTGACCATAAAGGACCATATTCAAGTCTATTATTATTTTTAAATTGCCCCTGTCTCATCCCCATTGCCACATACATCAATGATCTTATCCTTTTTAACCTGTAAGACTTTGGTGTATTGGCTAAAATGTGATGAGATCAGGCAAAAGATCATAACACCAGAGTGATTATAAATGGGATAGTAGAATAGTAGGTTAGGATTGTTTTGGGGGAACTCCTTAGGAGGAACTTTCCTCTGCCAACGTGGTAATATAGAGTGGCACTAGCTCTTTAACTTGAAATCTTTAGAAATACCTAAGAAATTGATACAACTGACTTGTCCAGAGTTAACATGTGTCAGAGGCAGGATTTATCTTGTGGAATCTTCAGGGAATTTTAAGTCTGGTTTTTTTTAATGTTTAAACAATGCTACTGAATCTTTAAATACTTTAATTTGTGGGAGCCTACTAATTAATTGGTTCTTCATTTCTCTGGCATGAAGTAACTATAAATTTCTTCCCCTTCTCTTACTATTGCTTTTACTTTTAGTCATTTCCCCTGAATTATCCCTTTATCCCAATATGAATTTGAAAGGGGCAAACATTAACAAAAAGTTGAGGTAGTGTATATAGCCAGCATAATCTCATTATCTATCACTGAATTCTGTGAATGAGCATGTTTGTTCCATCTCTGGTCTTCCAAGTAGAATGTGGAAATGAGGAGTCAAGTCATTGGAATAAACCACGCCCCTAGATATGTCAATGAGAATTCAGCAGTGGTCAACCAGAAAATGAATTAATGGGGGAGTGAGTAAAAATAAATTCTCTTAGATAGAATGGAGAGAAGGTTCATCATTTCAGTGACATTTGCAACTCACAAAAGAATAAAATTTATCCATGCCTGCAGAAAACTCATGTGAGTATCTTAAATTAACTATCCCAGACTAGAAGGAAAGCTGTTTGAGGACAGGAATGTCCTCAAATATATGTTTTATACTCCTTTGTATGTGATATACTTCCTAGCATAATAACATGGGCACAGTGGGTATTCAAGGCAAATTCTGGATTTCATTTTATTTAATATTGTCCCCCCACCTTGATTCTGCCACCATGACAATCACTGTGTCAATATGTCAACTTATACCACCATAGGTCACTTAAATATGAAGAAAGTTAACTTCTCTAATCTTTTCCCTTTTCCTATAACTAAATCTTCACATGAACTATTTTTTAGACTTCTCTGTCAAGGAATGTGGGAGAAGAGAATTAACTACTGGGACTGTTGACTTTTAGACAGGTATTGATTATTCTTGGGCTAATGCTATTCATTTAGAAGGATGTCTGATGCTATTGAAGGTAATGAAATAACCAAAGAAGGTCACTAGCTTGCTAGGCTGAAGCATAGGTAGAGACTAAAACACCAGTCTGAAACCTGAGGCAAGGACCTCATCACACAGCTAGCAATATTGCAGATTATTGGTGGTGTCTAATGTTTAATGACTTAAAAAAGAGAAAGGTCAGCTGATACAGCTGTCTTCACAACTGATTTGAAGTGCATTGTTTTGCAAAGATTATTTTTTCCCCAGCCAAAAACATTTATTAAGCATTCTCTTTGTAAACTTCAGGAGCTCATAATTAGCATGATAAGAAACATCCGCATAGAAAATAATATATATTAATGTAGTATAAATCTAATGCATATGAGCCAAGGGGATCCAAAGAGAAGGTTTAAGGTCGAATTAGCAGAAAGACATAATTGGATGTTTGACCACATTAACAGAAAATATGTGACCAAAGAAAGTGTGTGTGTGTGTGTGTGTGTGTGTGTGTGTGTGTAGATGGGTTCATTTTCTTCTCTTGTGGTTAGACCTCATCCCAATTGCCATGTCTTAGATCCCTCTTAACTGGAGGTTTTTCTGTTGAGGCTTTATGAACACACATTGGTTATATCTTAGAAGGGATCCTTATTTAGATGCAAGCAGGGTGGATTAAATGGTTCTGAGATCCCTTCCAACTTTGAGATTCTATGATCCCTTTAATTCTGAAATATGATTTGATTGACTTTGTTGAAATACTGATATATGTTCAAAAGGGGGTCAGACGACTCAAGGTCATTTTATCTGTTGAAGGAAATGGGGTTTCATCTGGACCACTGGACATGATAGCTTTTCAAATAATAGAAAATATGTCATGGAAAAGCAATTAGACTTATTCTCCTTGACCTTAGAGGGCATAATTAAGAACAAATGGGAGACATTTTGAGTAAGACAATTTCAGCTTGTTAGAAGTCATAAATTCCTATTGATTAGAATTGTAATAAAAATGGAATAGGTAGACCAATGTGTACATTCTGTGTCACTAAATATGTACATACAAATGTGTCTGTATACACACATGCTTGCACACATATACATACATATATGTGGATGTAATGTGTTTGTGCACACATGTGTATGCCATGAATATATTACTTTCCTCTTCCTCTCATATTGGAGATTGGATTAATGTTTTAGGTAAGAGCTGAATTAAATGACTTTTGAGTCTTCTCATTTTAAGGTCCTGTGATTCTATCATTTATAATTGAGGAAGACTAGTCAGGGAAGATAATCTACAAAAAGAGAACCTTGAAAAACATTTTGGAGGAGCTGAAAGATGTGGAGTAATAAAGTTACCTATTGAATTCTGGAGATTCTAAGACTGGCAAGTTTTGTGAACTTTAGCATGTGATTTATTTCTTCTTAACCATATCCTACCTTTTGTTTATTGCATATGAGGGTAAATGAGAGAATGAAAAAGATTATGAGTCTATGATATGCAGAACTCCATAATAAGGGTATTATATGTGTGTGTAATATTATCTGACCTTTATTATTATCTTTTTAACATTTTAATTCTGATCACTTTCTCATTGTGTTATAATAGATCTACAGGACTTGCAAACAATATCAATAATCATGATAGTCAACTTTATATATCTCTTTAAAGATCGCAAAGTGATTTACCTACTTTATTCCATTTGCATTGTAAATTGACCCTGTGATACAAGTACTAATGTTCATATTTTGTGGCTTAATAAACCAAAACTAAGAGAGATTGTGATTTTCTTATGGCCAAACATCAGAGATATTACTTAAATCAAGTCTTCCAGATTCTAAGTCTACCCATCTATTGATTATAATCATAGAGAATCTTTTATCTCTGTCCCTACTTTATTTTAGAGATGAAGGAAATGAGGTTCAAAGAGAATAAATAATTTGTTAGTCAGTGGTAGAATAAGAACCTGTTGTCAAGTAAAGAAGTATCAATTATGCACTTAGTATCTAAGTTGTCTGATTCCCAGTCTTTCTACTCTACCAGGCTGCCTCCCTGAAAGCCATGATCTATTTCTCTGCTTTGCTCAAAATGTCCAACAAATTTTATTAAACAACAGGTTGCCAGTCAGCCTTAATTTACCATGACCTCTGGTTTTCAAGAGAAGTAGCTTCTACATAAAAATTGATTTAATTTCCCTTAGATATTGGAAAGCAAATAAAAATCACCCACAGAAATGCAAAATGACTAATTTTAAGCTTGTGTTTTAATTAATTTTCTTCCTTATCCCTCCATTAATAGTCAGTTCTTCCACTAGTTGAAAAAAATAGCCGAACAGAGGGCTCCCTGGAGATATTTTATGTTTGCTGACTCACTACATCATCATATATGACACTGAATTATTAGTTTCCACAAACAGAAAAATAGCACAAGAAGGCTTCTCTGCTCTTTCATCTTTAGCCATTGTTCTTAAATTTAAATCACTCACATCAAAGAACTTAGGCATAAAACCTACAACTACTGAAAAAATCACAATTTAGAAAAGCATTTGCTTTGCCAAATGTATTTTCAATCACATTCTCAAAGAGCTGTAGGGTAGTATCTTGGACTGTTGGGTAAGGTGGATGAACCTAGAGGCCGATATTGATGGAGAAATGTGCTTTTCATATAAAGCTTCTTACCAGGACAATTTTCTTCTCTAAGTTATTTGTGTTTTTTCTCCCTAACATAAATGCCACTGGTTTGAGAACAACACATGCATATTTATAAACCTTTTCCTTAAAAGGTCATTTCTTTTCCCCACTCCTACCCCCAAACACTACATTGTTTCTAATAATTAACTACATACAATCTGAAGGAGGAAAAAAAAATAACTCAGCAAAATCTAGATTGTCTTCAAGGTTTTCAGGATTGCTGGATAGACAATATACCATTGTTGTGGGCACCTCAGAAATCATAAGATATATCTGTCATGAAGCATAGCTGACCTCTGCTCATAAATCTTTTCTCCCAGCTACTTATACAAGCCAATTCCATTTCTTCTGCCTGGATCCAGGTTGTACTCTTGATAGATCTTGGTTACAGGAACAATGTTCAGATTCTGTATTTTATGACTTCTATGACCTTTTCATAAGAGTAGAGTACAATATCTTACTAGAAAATATTTGCACAGAATATTAAAAATAATGACCTAGAGTAATCTTCAACATTCTAGATAAAATCAAATTACTTCCATTCACATTTAAAGTATATTTGGTTACTAGGTACTAGTTTCTGGAATATAAATTTTAATATTAAAAAAAGTCATTATTTAAAGCTACATTAAAGTATTGCCTATGCTGGATTCTCCTTTGAGACTTAGACTAATACAGTTCTGAGGATTAATATCTTTTGCCCCCAAATCTTCTCTTGGAACCCATGATTTTTAAAATGAAAGATATCATATCCCCAGAGTGCTGTGTGACAGCCTGAAGAAAGGAAGAAAACAAAACACAGATGGAATTAATGGTTTGGGATGTTAATCAATGTAATAAATTGAAAGGAAGGGATGAAAGCTTGTCAGGAATACATTGCTGTTATTTAAATGAGAGTAGGGCTGATGTAATGAATTTGTTGTAATTTCTCTCATTGATGTTTAGTCTACCATTTGATTTCCTCTTCTATACTCCCCTCTCTCTTTAAAACATAAGCTATGCATATAGCAGACTAGTGTATACCTACTTTGCATTTCATTTGCCCCAAAGTATCTTTTTTCTTATTTATATTGACTGTGTACAGGATAGTAATTGTGTGTTACTGAGCAAAGTGAGTGACTGACTGAACAAGCATATTTCTTTATATGAAAGCACTAACTAGTCTCTTTTCTCAAGTGGATGGAACCAATATCTTACCAATTATTTACAATCTAGAATGTTAAGAAGGAGAAAGAATAGTGGGAAGGCTAAAGGGGAAATGGAGAAAAGAAAAATACATTGTATATGGTACAAAGAGTGAAACTAAAAAAAGGTAAAAATACCATGTGAAATCATGGTTCATGTTGGTGATATTTTGCTACTGCTTATATTTCTGTAATGTTCTGTCACTCTTGTCTTTCTTCAGCCCCTTTGCTAAGAACTCCATATCCTACCTCTATCCATTGTCTTTATTTCAACAAGGTGGCAAAGTGAACAGTGTCTGACCTGGAGTCAGAAGAAATGAGTTGAAATCCAGCCACAAATACTTATTAGCTTTGTGACTCTGGGCAAGTTATTTAATGTGTGTATGCCTCAGACTCCTCATCTGTAAAATGGGGATAATAACAGCCTCTGCCTTCCAAGACTGTGGGCATCAAATGAGATGATATTTTTAAATGCCTTGCACAGTGTTTGGCCAATTATAACTGATTATCTTATGTCAGTAGTCCATTGTAGCTTTTATTTTCCAAGCTGTGTTATCGCTCTTTTTTTGACCATTACTTTCCACTTTGCATAGTTTCACTTCCTCATAAAGTTCTTTAGGATGAGAGGAGCTTGATAGTCTTTTATAGTCAATCCATTAGCCCCAAGGTAAGAGGAAATTTTCCCAGGCATGGTGGTGAACTTCTGAAACCAGTATGCATCCATCTCTTGAATTCTACTAGAGAAGGGAATCGTCACTACACCACATTAGAGTGTTGGTGTAGACTTCACGACACATAGTGGAACATGTTACCTAGACACCCAGAAAACAGATTAGTTTAAGTAATCCACTAGAATCCTTCCTGAAAAAAATCAAAATTAAAAACAAAACTACAGTTTTATCACCTTCAGGTAAGTCAATACTCACCAGCAACCCATTGGTCTATTTCTCCCTGAAATAATCTTGCTGCTTTTATGGGCCTACCCCAGATCAAAGCACATTCTGGGCTTGGGGAATTCATTCTTTAAGATGTGTGAACACATTTAGGAAGAATGATAGATGAAAAAAAAGAATCAAGCAAAAATGCTTAATAGATAAATAGCAGAACATAAAACAGGAAATGTAAGTTGGAGAGATGAGTATGCAAATATAATATAAACCAAAATAGACATTTTTTTCTCTGAAACATTTGAAAACATAAAGGTAAATTCACTAAGTTGATCCTGAAGCCCATAGGAGGATACTACATTGTAATGTCAAATTCTGCCTCTGACATGAGCCCCAAGCAAGTTACTTACCCCACCCCTGCTTTCTTTCCTCTTCACTAAAATAGCTATAGTACCTATCAAATTGGTTTCCTGGAGCACAACCAAAATAACTCATTCGTCGTTTGGTTGTTGTCCTTTGTTCTTGAAGAGGACCAAAATGACATCCCTATGTTGGAATCAAGGTACAATGTGTCTGCCTGTGATTGATTAGACCAATATGACCTTGGGATGCTCTAATACAAGTTGGGCACAAATAGTGCATCTGGACATTTGGGGTCAATATGCCTCTAAATTTGTGCATCTCATGTTTCTTTTGAGCCACTGCAGTTTTGCTTCATTCATAGAGCACAGCACCTTCTTTGATACCCATGCTGGGCAGTCATTTGCCAACATTTCCCATGTCACATAATAGATTTCAAAGTTCTTCAGAGAAAATTCAATTTTGGAAATAATTTCTATAGAATTCTTTGCAAACTTCAAAGTACTAAATCAATATGAATCTTTAAAAAAAAAAAATCATTGCCATTAGGGGTGGCTAGGTGGCGCAGTGAGTAAGAGTGCTGGCCCCAGTGTCGTAAGACCTGGGATCGGTTCTGGCCTCAGATACTTAACACCCACACAAAAATAACTGGCTGTGTAACCTTAAGCAAGTTACTTAACCCCGATTGCTTTACAAAACAATTATTGCCATCATATACATTGTTTTTTTTTTTTTTTTAACAATTGGGGTTAAGTAACTTGCTCAAGGTTACACAGGCCAGTTATTTCTCGGTGTGGTGCTAAGTATCTGAGCCCGGATTTGATCCAGGTCATCTCGACACTGGAGCAGGTGCTCTTACTCGCTGAGCCACCTGGCTGCCCCTAAGCAATTGGGGTTAAATAACTTGCTCAAGGTTACATAGCCAGGTGTTTCTGGGTGGGTGCTAAGTGTTGGAGCCCGGATTCGATCCCCAGGTCATCCTGACACTGGAGCCGGTGCTCTTCACTGTGCTACCTGGCCGCCCCTATCATATACATTGTTATTATGGATTCAGACCTATGAGGATACTGGTATAGGAAATAGCCTGTTGATGAAACTCCCACCACTAAGGCAGAGCCATATATGCTCTGTCTTTTATTTTTCTTCTGGAACAATGAAAGTTTCAGTAATTTGCAGAGTGTCAGGGTGACATAGCCATATGCATCAGAGACAGGACTCAAACTCAGGTGTTACTCCAGATCTATGTCCACTCCATCACGCTAAACTTCATCATCAATCATCATTATCATGACTACCCTTCTCATCATTATTGCCTCCATCATCTGATTTGATTTTTTAAAATCTGCTTCATAATGAAGTTTCAATATTCTGTCTATCCTGACTTTCCTTCCTCCTCAATCCTACTACTAGAAGCAATGAAGGCTGCTCCAATGATTGTACTTCAGAATTGAATGGGGCCTGCATGGCCAGGTATAGCAACTTAGCCCAAATTAATATCCTTTACACCAGAACCAACATTCAGACTTTGCTTGAAGACTTGAAATGAGAGAGTGAACGTTCTCCATTTTCATAGGTCTAGTTTGTGGGTCCTCTAGTCTTTCTTTCAAATTCTTTCCCATAATGATGAAATTTCCTCCTTTGATATTCACAGAATGCATGTTTCTATTGACCACATTAATGTTTAATAATCTCTAGTTACGAAGGTACACACATATGCCCAGTCATATATGAAATATGAGTTAAATGTTAATTTATGCCCCTCCATTATATTCCAGCCATTGGGCAGTGGAGAGTCAGTTACTGCCTCTGAATGCAGGTATATGAGGTGCACTTTGCCTATCTGACTCGTGCTCATGATCTTTTTCTTCTCCATCATCACCCCATTACCGACTCCAATTAAGTACAATTGTTTGGCTATTCCTTTTTATTATTCTGCAGGTCATGTAAAATATATGATATGAAAATAATGAGATAAAGGTTTTCCATTTTTACCTGCCTTAATTCCACTCAATAAAAGGTGAAAACAAAAAGAGATTTTGACCAATATTTTTGAAACTTTGGTAAAATTAAAGCTCTCTACATGGTACCTAAGGCCAGTGCTAAGGTGATCTGTCACCCTGTAAAAACACTAACAGGTCTCCTTCCCTATTCTTAAGTGGTCTTGTACTATCAGGTGGGATCAGAAGGGTGGCACCCCCCTGCTAAGATGCAAAGTTTATCCAGCTTATCCTCAACCCCACCCTTTCCTCACCCTTCCTGCTCTTTCTGCTCCTTACAAGGAGGTTGTGCAGTTAGTGTGGAGGGCCATCTGGAGAAATACTAGAAATGTTATGATATACTTCTAGAACAGGGATTTTAACTCTGAGAGTCCATGAACTAACTAAATAACCCTTCTCTCTCTCTCTCTCTCTCTCTCTCTCTCTCTTTCTCCCCTCACACACACATATAGACACACACATAATGATATAATTATGTGGATGTATGTGGATATATATCCACACATATATAATTATTATATACAATTATATAAATATTATGTAATTGGCCTCATTTGTATTTTATGGTATACCTTTAAAAGTTATTCTGAGAAGGGACTCATAGGCTTCACCAGAATGCCAGAGAAACCCATGACACACACAAAAAAGTTTAAGAATGCCTGAACTAGCTCATTCTAGATTGCATGTAGGACTGGGTCACTCAGGAAACAGATAAAGACTGTGTTCTGAGATGACCTAGTATGGCATGTAGTATGTAGTTTGTGTTAATAGAATCAGTGGCATAAATAACTGGGCATGTTGTGCATGGTCCTATCCATTTCTGATATGGATAGCTTTTACTTCTCTCTTCAGATATACCGTAGTAAATAAGTCAAGAACAGGATCCCTTTTGCAAAGTAGGAAGCTTTCCTTGACAACTTTGTCGACTGAACTTGAGTTACCCTGACTCACATCATAAGAGAACAACAGGATGACATTTAGTGAGATTAAGCGCAGCAAAGGTTTTGACCAACTCCAGCCATCAGGCTCAGAGGGTGTTTGAAGTCACATTGGTTTCCATTGGCCAGTTGATAACATCTCTGAGGTGGAGGGGAGAAAGCTGCCAACCCATCTGAGGGATATCAGCTTTTCCAGAGGACAGTCACAAGCAATCCATGTAAATTGCAGTTTGAGTTCAATCAATCGATGTGACAAACAGCCAATGCTGGCAATGGGGACATAATGAAGGTGTGACTGTGTAAACGGCTAACAGATAACAATGAGATAGGAAATTACAGGGCAGTGCTGTATTGAATAAGAGTGCAAAAATGAGCTGCGGGTTCTCAGGTCATGCTTTCCTGCTGTTGAAGTGTCTCTGGCTCTTGTCCTTTGTAATTGTAAGTGGCAGCAGTGCCTTGCTGAATGCGTTGGAGGGCATGTATTCAGCCCTCATTTGTTCTACATTACAATGCAATTCTTGCTGTTAGCAGCTGATCTATGGTGTCAGTGACCACCTCCCAAGTGGACAAGATACCACTGAAAATAGCAGTACTCTTCCTAGTTAGGAATCGAGAGGTCTGCCATTCAAATAATAATGAACTCTTGATGCAGACCTTCACAGAGACTGGGGTGGAGTGGTGGTGGGGGGAACAAACGAATGCTGGAGTATTATTACAATGCTTTCTCTTTCTAGATTAGATAAAAGTTGGGAAATTATGCTTATGAACAATGATTGTTTTGAATAGTGAAAATTACAACTGTTAGGGGAAAAATGTAATTTCAAGGGCTTTTAAGTTTACTTAATAAACACATATACATAGAAACATGCACCCCCCACATACACACCTCATATGTGTGTGCATGTGTGTATTCACAAAGGAAAATAAAATCAGGCTATTTCATGGAAGCATTAGCTTTCAATGGTTGAAGGGGCATTAGTAGTCATTGAGTTCAAGCACTTTCCTTCCATATAATCCCATGCTCAATTTTGGTTTTTGTGATTTTTAGAAGTGTGCATTCCATATTATTTGCATAATTTGAGCCTTTGTTCTAAATATAACAACTAAATTGTGTTTCTATGATTATTTTTTCAAAATCTCTAATTTCTACTTGTACTTTTGGAGCTCATTTCTTCATAATTGGTTTTAGATCAGAATCCTGGAATTATGAGATTTCAGAGCTCTGATGATTAATCTTAAAAAACCACACTGCTTTTTAAAGGCATCTTTTCTGAGTTGTGTTGGTTTCTTGATTGTTTAAACCTTGGGCCTAATAAAAATGGAAAAAGAAAAAGCAGTGTTTTCCCCAGAGGTTGCTGATATTTTGTAATATTCAACAATATGTTCTGCCACATTTCTTTGTTTTTCCAATGACAATCATCTTCTACAAAATTTAAATTAATAAAAAGAAAGAATATAAGTAAAAGTTCAAAAATCCAGGTATTACAATAGTTCCTACTTCTAAGGTTTTCCTAGGATATTTTGAATCTCTCCCTTGTCCCCCCACACCCTATTTTTAGAATTATATATCATATATATTTCTCTCTACTCCTAGTAAAATATAAATTCACTAAGGGCAGATACCTAATGCCTAGGAGGTGCTTGGTAAATGTTAAATTTGCCACATTTTAAATATGTGTAGAATTCTTTGTTCTCCTGGATTCTTGGATACCAAACAATATGTATAGGAATATTACCTAATGTGTGTTATATATAATTTGCACAGAAAGATATAATCTGATTCTCTGATAGCATATATATTTTTACATATAGTAAGTTTACATATGTGCATGTAATATGATTCATGTGGCTTTTATTTTGATAAAGCAAGTTAAATCCAATTATCCATGTGATTTAAAGGTGATTGGACCTAACAATAACTAACATATGAAGTAATCTTGGCACCTAAAAAAGCAAAGAATGGGCATCTTTGAAGTTATTATATCCAAGTGACCACTGGGAAAGGAATTCAGCAGGACGAAAGTGTCTGATGCTTTCTTTTCTTTACCAAGTGCCTAAAACCACAAATATTAATTATACATTATAAGTTTAGACATTATTGCTATATTTTTATTAATTCGTATAGATGTATACATGTGTATATACATATATATGTATATATATATATATATGCATATGAGGTAGAGAGATATGCTGTAACGAGGTGGTGAAAGGTATAAATTGTTAAAGCATGGCTGGCCATAAAGTCAGTAGGAGCTAGATATGTATGTGCATGTGCATATGTATGTGCACATACATATGCATATGCATACATACATACATACATATATATATATATGTAGAGAGAAAGACAGACAGAAAGACACAGAGAGAGAGAGACAGAGTGACACAGAGAGAGAAGGAGAGAGACAGAGACAGAGAGGCATACTCAGGTCTTTTGGACTCCCAAGTTCTGCCATCTAGCCATCAGAGACTACTTTCAAGTGAGGAAAACAGAGAATAGAAGAAACAGACTTTTGGAATCTAATTGCAGTCTCAATTGGGCAAAGCACGACTAGGTCCTTGCTATATTCTCTTCCTGAAAAAGTGTTATTAGATTCATATAACTGGAGGAAGATCAGTTCTAAAGCTGATATCTTGAAGTAACATGGAATGAATTATAAGTATGATGATAATGACAATGACACTAGAAAATTCAGAATAGGCAGCCTTCAAGGGTTCTATAGCCAAATAACTACTGAAATGCTTCAGATGTCAGAAAAAGACTCAGCAAAACTTAAGGCTACTAATAATTTTATTCCTTTATCAAAGTACTTAAAACCCTAGTAATTATAAATGAATGAATGAAAAAGCATTTATTAAGTATGTCTTATATTGGCTAAAAGTAGGGACACAAAGCAAAAAGCCCAACAGTTCCGCTTTCAGGAATCCACGTTACTTCAAGATATTAGCTTTAGAATTGATCTTCCTAGGGCAGCCAGGTGGCTCAGCAAGTAAGACCATCAGCCCCAGTGTTGGGATGACCTGGGGATCGAATCCAGGCTCAGACACTTAGCACCCACCCAGATACACCTGGCTGTGTAATCTTGAGGAAGTTACTTAACCCCAATTGCTTTAAAAAAAAAAGAATTGATCTTCCTCCAGTTACATGAATCTAACACACCTTCATAGGAAGAGGATATAGCAAAGATCTAGGCATATTTTGCCCAATGGGGATTACAATTAGATTACAAGTGTCTATTTCTTCTATTCACTGTTTTCTTTATTTGAAAGTAATTTCTTTCACAATTCCTCAAAATAACTATATATATATTTTAAATCCTCCAATGATGTTTTTCTCTGTTGTGTCACCATGTTGAACAAGATGATTCTGTATCCTTAAGAGCTATGTGAAAAGACAAAGTCAAGAATATGCTCAAACTGGAAATTCCTTCTAAGCCTGTTGACAGAGAGGTTATAATATTCATAATTAAGTAAAGATGGATGAATTTTTCGATTTCTTTAACCTATGAAATATGGAGGTTGCTGTCTATGTGGGTGGAGGTAGTACTCATGTATCTCTTAATCTGTGCATCATGACCCTATAGGGGGTTATGATGCACAGTTTAAGAAGCACATAGAAAAAGTTTAAGAAGCTTTTTGTTAAATCAGGGATTGATTGACTGTTTTAGCTAGATCATAATGTTCAACCCTGAATTTTACATATAAGATAATTGAGTCTAAGGGAAATATTAATACTCTTGATCTTTTTAAATCTTCATTAATGTTCTCTGAACAAAATCTTTTGGCTCTGAAAGGCTTAATTCCTCATTTCCAGCATCCTTATATTCCATGCCCAGTCTACAAACAATCAACAGAATATTAAAAACTGTTCACATAGGATTCCATCTATATCTGAACTCTATTCTGAAACAGTAAGTGTGAATAATTTTAATTTGAGATTATTTGGGCACCATTTTTTAATCTGAAAAAGAAGTATCCTTTGATGATTTCTATATAATTATAGAACAGTGGCATTAAAAAAAATCTTTTCAAAGTGCAGTTGCTCCAGAATCAAATATTTTAGTTAATAACATCCCTATTAAACATAGGAGGAAACTAAGTCCCAGGGAAATGAATATATTTGCATAAGGCACAAGCATTGTCTCCAAGAGTCTTTTCAGTTAAGCCCATGCATTAATAAAAGCTTAGATTGTAGAAGCTAGTGTTCCTAAAACAAGGCCTATTATACTGTAGCCCCAAGCCTGATGATAGGTACTATTAAAATGGTCTTTTGTGTTACATCTGCCAATTCTCCAGGAGTAAATTTATGTATAGTCTCCTAGAAAAATGGCTAATTAAAAAAATATTCTTTTTACTTGTATAGCTAGGTAACTGATACTCTGTTTTTCTATTTATTGATGTAAGTTTGCAGAAACAAATGGAGAATTAATTTTGTATTGTGCCATACATTTTGGGCATAGTGTTATGATTCTGTTAAATAGAATTAATGATTTTATTAGTCATTTCTAACATACTCATTGCTATGTATGCCATTAGTTTTCCATTTAGGCCCATGTTATTTGCTCATATTTGCTTTATGAATTCTTGTTTTTATTGGGTCTACTAAGAGTGTGTTTATTACCATTCTGATTTTTTAATTTAAAAAATTATCAATATAAGCCTTAGCATATGACAACCTTTTATAAAAGTACTTTCAGATGCTTAGAAATAAATGTATTTTTAGAATATTCTCATCAGAAGTAACCATAAATAAGTCAAAACTATTTTTTTTCCAAAAACCTGTGTACTTTTACATTTTTCTTTTTTTTTTTTTATCTAACTCTGAGAGAGGAAGGTTAAAGAATCCCTTACTGTATTACTGCTGATGTCTCAATTGGCCTAGCTTTTCTCTTAAAAATAGAATGTTTTCCTTGATGCCTTTTCCCCTTTACATCACAGTAATTTCAATCTTCTTTCCCTTCATGTCTTCCACTCATATTCTTAACATTTCTTTTAAGAATTAAGTCATTATTCCATTTTGTGAATATATATTTAATGATGCTGTTTTCATTGTATATGATATCTTATGCATAAAATAGTTTACTTTTTTGTATTTCTAAGTGTTATCAATCTTATTGTTGTTTGAAAAAATTGACACACTTTTAGTTTCCTGAAATAAAAGATTTTGTTCCATGGCTTCATTTGCACTGTGTAAATTTCTGTGTTTTCACTGTTTTGTGTAGGAAGTAAATTTGCCTGGAGCACCCAGAGGTCAAGTGTCTTACTCAGTCACATGATTAACATGTATCAGAAGGGGAACTTGAACCCAGACTTACTTATCCTAAGGCTATTTCTCTAAGTACCTCACCATGTTTCATGAGTGTGTGTATGTGCATGTATGTGTGTGTGTATTTGTGTGTGCTAATGCACATGCACAATGGAAAGCACGCTGACTCTGGTGTCAGAGAACCTGTTTTCAGATTCTGTTTCTGATACCTATATGACTTTGTGACTCAGTCTCTTCATCTTTAAATGAGTGAGTTAAACAATGTAGTTGCATTGGAAACTTTGAGCTTCTCTTTTAAGTCATTATTGAATCCCTATACTTTTTCTTTCTTGAACTAATCTGCTCCTCATTTGACTCTGTCCACACGTAAGTTTCTTGAGTCTACTTTTTGAATTTATATTCTATCTCTCTTTTTATTTTTCTCCCTGTGTCATCATTTGTTCCACCTTTCTCTTTCCCAGTTCATATGAGTATAGTAATTATTTCCCCCTGGTTTCTCCCACTACCCTTGGCCTTCTCTTAGCTCATCCATTTCTTAAATTTCAGTAACATTAATTTTAATGTCCATTTCCAAGACTCTTTTTCATTATACCCCTTTTCATTCTTTTCTACACCACCTAGGTTACTCCATTATCTAGCCCAGGAATATAAATATTCTGCAGCAGCATTGGATTGTAGAAGTGGGAAGTGTTATGTCGTCTGAGTCTAAGGATACCATCCTTTTCTCAGTGAGTGTCTCTTTTGATGTTAGGCCATTCTTCCATTGAACTTATGACCTGCCCTGTTCAATCATATAGAGCCATGGCCTCAAGGGTCCCCAAAACTTCCTGTAATCTAATGGAAACTGTTACCAAAAGGATAAATCTAGCTTGAAGAAGATATTCTCCTGAAATGTCCAAACTAGTCCTTACACATTTTTCTTCATTTGGAAATTTTGGCTCAGTATTCTTTAATGTGAACTAGTTATCCATCATGATGTCATTTTAAAAATTGTTTATTTTATTTCAGTGTTTTTCTATCTTTATCAGTCACTCTGCTGATTTCTGTATGGTATCCTTATTGTAAATGTCCTTACTTTCAATCCTTTTCCTTCTCTCCTTTTTCCTTGTGCCACAGCTGCAGTTCCTGTTGCTTATTTTCTCTTGTCATTTCTTTTCTTTTAAATAATTTATTTATAGTTTTCAATATTCATTTCCACAAGGTTTTGAGTTACAATTTTTCTCCCCATCTTTCCCCTACCCCACCCCCAAATACCAAGCCTACTGAATACCCCTTCCCCCAATCTCTTCTCTCTTATGTCCTCCCCCATTACTCTCCTAACTTTCTAGTAGGGCAAGATGAATATCTATACCCCAGTACCTATATATCTTATTTCCCAGTTGCATGTAAAAAAATTTTTTTTAAACATCTGTTTTTAAAACTTTGAGCAACAGATTTTTTCCCTTCTTTCCTCCTCACCCACTCCTACTGGGAAGATAAGCAATTCAATATAGGTTGTACATGTGTAGTTACCCAAATCATTTCCATAGTAGTTATATTGTGAGAGTAATTATTTTTCTCTCCATCCTATCTCACCCCCCACTTATTCTATTTTCTCCTTTGACACTATCCCTTTGAAAATGTTTGCTTCTAACTACCCTCTTCCCCAATCTGCTCTCCCTTCTATCATCCCCCCTCTATCCCATATCCCCCCAATTTTCCCAAAGGGTAGGATACCCAATTAAGTGTGTGTGTTATTTCCTCCTTAAGTCAAATTCAATGAGAATAAGGTTGTCCCATTCCCTTTCACTTCCCTGCTCTTCCCCTCCATTATAACAGTTTTCTCTTGCCTCTTTTATATGAGATAATTTACCCTAATTTATCTCTCCCTTTCTCTTTCTCCTAATAAATTCCTCTCTCGCCTCTTAATTTTGTTTTTTTAGATATCATCCATTCATATTCAATTCATCCTGTGCCCTCTGTCTATGTATACATGAACATACATATGCCCACACTCACATACATATTTATATACACATACACCTTCCTATACATACATATATACACATATACATACATACATATGTATGTATGTATATATATATATATATATATATTCCCTTCAACTATCCTTGTACTGAGAAAAGACTTAAGAGTTGCAATTATCATTTTTCCATGTAGGAACATAAATAGTTCAACTTTAATAAGTTCCTTATGATTTATTTTTTCCTGTTTACCTTCTCATGCTTCTCTTGCTTCTTGTATTTGAAAGTCAAATTTTCTGTTAAGCTCTGCTTTTTTTTCATCAAGAATGCTTGAAAATCCTCTATTTCATTGAATGACCAGATTTTCCCCTGCAGTATTACATTCAGTTTTTCTGGGTAGGTGATTCTTGGCTTTAGTCCTATCTCCTTTGACCTCCAGAATATCACATGCCAAGCCCTTTGATCCCTTAATGTAGAATTTGCTAGGTCTTGTGTTATCATGATTGTGTTTCCAAAATACTCAAATTGTTTCTTCCTGACTGCTTGCAGTATTTTCTCCTTGACCTGGTAACTCTGGAATTTGGCTATGATATTCCTAGGAGTTTTCTTTTTGTGATGATTTTCAAGAGGTGATTTGTGAATTCTTTCAATTTCTCTTTTGCCCTCTGGTTCTAGAATATCAGGGCAATTTTGCTTGATTATTTCTTGAAAGGTGGTATCTAGGCTCTTTTTTTTGATCATGGCTTTCAGGTAGTCCAATAATTTTTAAATTATCTCTCCTGGATCTATTTTCCAGGTCAGTGGTTTTTCCAATGAGATATTTCACATTGCCTTCTATTTTTTCATTTGTTTGGATTTGTCTTATAGTATCTTGATTTCTCATAAAGTCATTAGCTTCCAATTTCTCCAATCTAATTTTGAAGGAGTTATTTTCTTTAGTGAGTTTTTGAAATTCCTTTTCCATCTGGCAAATTCAGCTTTTTAAGGCATTCTTCTCCTCATTGGCTTTTTGGGTCTCTTTTGCCATTTGAATTAGTGTACTTTTTAAGCTGTTATTTTCTTCAGAATATTTTTGGGTCTCCTTTACCATGTTGTTGACTCTCTTTTCATAATTTTCTTGCACCATTCTCATTTCACTTCACAGTTTTTCCTCCACTGCTTCTTCTTCTTCTTTTTTTTTTTTTAAGCAATCAGGGTTAAGTAACTTGCTCAAGGTTACACGGCCAGTTATTTCTGGGTGTGGTGCTATGTATCTGAGCCCAGATTTGATACCCAGGTCATGCTAACACTGGAGCTGGTGCTCTTACTTGCTGAGCCACCTGGCCTCCCCACCTCCACTGCTTCTTGACTGGACCACACTCTTCCATCCCCACCTGTTCCAAAAGAGTTCCACACTGACCTTTTGCTTTCTCTTTGACATTTATGGGTTGAGAAGTCTGGAAACATCCACAGCTGCTGGTGATTCACTCTCCTGAAATCTGCTCTAGCCGCTGCTGTTTGAGGCCACCCTGGGGCCAAAACCACGCAGCTCACATGGGATTGCACTTGGCTCCCAGATCAGTGCGATAGATCCTTCCTGTCCGCCTGCTAGGCTGCCTTCAGTGGAAGATTGTTTCTCTCTGTCACTTTGTGGGTTCTGTAGATCTAAAGTTTGTTTAGAGTCTTTTTTTACATATATTGGAAGTGATTGGAGAGGGAGCTCATGCTGAGTTTGTGCTTCTACTCTGCCATCTTGGCTCTGCCCCTTATTCTCTCTTTTCTAAGGCTACCTGGGCTGAGAAAGAACTATCATCTTCCATGGGTGAACATGGCTTTTCAAGCCACTACCAAAGAGAGGGTCCAAGAAAACACTCTAGACAGATCTATTTTCAACATTCCTTATCCTATTCTGATTCCCATTCACCTCTCTGTGATAGTCATTATTCAGTCCCTCTGCTGACATTAGTTGTGTAGGGATTGGGGGAGGTTTGCTTAGTATAGAATGAGAGAAAACTTGCTAAAGCCATTGAATCTAGTTCTCTCTATTACCTTTCCTTCCTTCCTTCCTTCCTTCCTTCCTTCCTTCCTTCCTTCCTTC
>NW_027185777.1:33241002-33302233 GCF_028583685.1 Petaurus breviceps papuanus | reverse complement strand
TTCCTTCCTTCCTTCCTTCCTTCCTTCCTTCCTTCCTTCCTTCCTTCCTTCCTTCCTTCCTTCCTTCCTTCCTTCCTTCCTCCCTTCTCCGTCAGTAGAGTAATAAACATTTGAGACAAACATCACACTCCAGGGACTTTCCCTCCTCAGTAATCTTCTTTCTGAGGATCTGAGGTCCTGTATAAACATCTCCTTTTTTATTATGGTGCCTGAAAGCTGGTTTGATTATCAAGACTCAACTGTCCCAGAAATCAGTATGCCCATGCGACACAGCCAAGGGATTAATATAAAAAACTGATCCCTAAAATTTTAGCCCCCAGGATAATTATTGTCAAAAACTAGTGGGAGAGGGTTTGGGAAAGAAGAATACCAGTGTCCAATTGGTCTTCTATTTTTTTCCCTAAGAAATATCTTGTGATGGGGTCATTCTTATAGGGAATGTCTAGGTAAGGAAATTCTCTCTATCAGTTCAGTCAACATCTTTACTGTACTTTAAATTCTAGAGCACAGATAATGTCAAGTGCCTTTTTGGGGTCATGTAGTCAATATGTCACAGAAACTAAGAACTTGTTTTCAAGAATGTATCTCTAGTCCCTGTATCACACTGTTTCTCTTTGGTGCTGAACTCTTCATTCACTGAATACTGAATTAACTACAACAGCCCATTCCTTAATTATCAGAACTAATCCCACTGGCCATAACATTCTTAACCCCTTTCTTAAGAGAGGCTTTGCAGTACAGTATAAGATTTGAATGTAGAGGATAGAGATCAAATCCTATTTCTGTTACTTATTATCTTTTGTGACCTTGGGCAACTCACTTAATTTTTCTTGACCTCACTAGTCTTTTCTAAAATGAAGAGGTTGGAAGAGTTGACCTATAAAACCCCTTCTAGTTTTAAATTTGTCATATATGATTTTATCACTGGAAGTAGGATATTGTATCTGAAGACAACAGTACATTGGTTATCAAGAAATGTATCCATTAAGGTTATGAAAAGTTAGTACATCAATAGTTGGATCAAGATAGGGCATGATATGATCTTCCAGAACGGCAGGAGAAATCCCTATCCAAGTAACTATTCATTCAAAAGTTTATTTAAGGAAAAAAATCCTTGTTTCAATGACTTAGATAGGGATGGATAGGACATGCATATTTACTTGTGGAATCTATCAGGAAAGGTGAAGGTAGCAGATAGTGTCATCCATCCTTCCATCTACATGTAATGGATTCTTAGGAATGATTCTTTGGCTATTGAACAGGCTATTTAAATCTTTGTTTCTCCTTTCTCCTTTTAAATTCACCAGAGTACTCCTACCCCAACTTTATGTAATGGCTTATGATTTGACTGACACAATACCTCTAATCATGGTATCCCAGAAGGCTTGAAAAGAGAGTTTTCTATGCATTAAAATATTAAGTACACACATGCACATCCATGCACAAGCATACAACTTTGATCTTTAAAAAAATCAACTCTTTGCAATCAATAATACCTACTGCAATTTCTATAACCTACAAAAATTCAACCAGTATATCTCCCTTCCTAAATTTATATAGTTCCAAAAAGCAATGAGTTTAGCATTACTTGTCTAGATTATTTACTTTACTTATGCTGGTATTTTAACCTTATATTCTTCATATCTTATAGAAAAATGGCTTTCCTTAAAGTTTAATTCAAAAAAGATTCTTTGGATATTTTCCAAATCATACTCAATCATTTGTCTTGCATGAAGTCTACTCTCTAATTTAAAAAAATTTCTTTAAAATGTCTCTGATTGGGGTAGCTAGGTGGCACAGTGAATAGAGCACTGGCCCTGGAGTCAGGAGGACCTTGAGTTCAAATCTGACCTCAGACACTTAACACAAAAACTAACCTGTGAACTTGGGCAAGTCACTTAACCCCAATTGCCCTCCAAAAAGCAAAAAAAAAATGTCTCTGATTGAAAACAAGAGAACTATGTATAACATGGAAATGCATGTCTTTGTATTAAATTTCCAAATTTTTGTTCTTTAATCAAAGGTGCTGTTCTATTATCTGTGATGCTATTCTTCATAATTCTAGATTTTTCAGTTGTATCTTTTACCTCTTGTAAAATTTCTGTTGGAATATTCTCTAAGGAGGGACTAGGTTTCTTTCTGGGAGCTAAATTCTGGCTATAGAAAACTTCTTGTGGATGGAGCTAAAGAACCAGCTATTGTTGGCCAGATGCTCCATCAAACAGTGCATTTCTCTTCATCCATTTTCTAATTTTGTGTGATTACAAATATAAGGAAAGAAAAATTGTCCTGGTATGTTTTCCATTTCCCCCCTCCCACTTTAGCCATGCAAGATGGGTGACAAAAAGTCCTTTAGGTTTTTTGCATCCTCTCTGCCTCATAAAATTCAGTGTATTGCAACTTGGCAGAAATCATGTCATTTTAGTTTAGGAGAAAAAAATATTAGGTCTCTAATTGCTAGTGGAGTTTGTCAAATACTATCATCTCAGCTATTTCTTTTCCATTAAAAAATATTGTATTAGTGTTTTAAAAAAAGGTTTTTTACCCTCCTCATTGTAACAACAGCATGGCCAACATTGATTCTGTTTAACATTTTATCAACTGAACTGGAGAAGAGGTATTACCGCTTTGAGTACCAGGCAAAGGTCATCTAGCTAATGCTGACCCCTGTCAACCATAACACATTGTATAGGAAGGATCGACAATTATTGTTCTTCTGTATTTTGCAAGACACCAGGGGTCATAGCAATGGAATTGTTATGTTGTAGCTGAGCAATAATTCAGGGCTTGTTTGCCTGTGCCAAGCTTGAACAAGCTGCCGAGGTCAAATGTAGTTACTGTGGCAGGAGATGGTCTGAAATTTGAAGGATGGCTTTAAGCTAGCACACAGAATGGATGGACCATTTGGGGTTTGCATGGATAGGAATTCCCTAGATGCTGTAATAATGATCCTCCAAGTTCTCATTATCTTATTGTTCTTGAACCAGGGTGATGATCCACCTTTTATCTCAAAGGTACAGACTCTATTCAAGCCCTGGTTGGGTTATGGAAAGGCAAGATCATGCGTGCACGTGCACGCACACACATACACTATTTATAACTGTATTTGTAGGCATCTGCCTATATGTATACATACACTCATTCACACACACATACCCGCATCTGTGTATACATGTATATATGCATATATAATGATTTCTGAACACTGATTCCCTCTCTACATTCCCCATGTCTTTTTATGCCACTTTTACACTACATATTTGAGCACCAAGCAAAAGCAGAATGAGTTAATTAGCCTCTGGAATACCACAATACAAAGCAGAAGCTAATATTTGACTCAATGAGATGAATGATAGCCTTTTTCATTTCAACTTTTTTTTTTATCAATCTTCTTTGGAGAAGAGAATTGGAACTATACAGAGTAAGAGATCTATATGTAAAGAATCAGCTCCATTGTTCCAGGCTGATTCATATTCAATGAGGATGAGGATCAGATTAATTTGATAAATATCCAAGACTGTCATTAATTTAACTCATTATTAGTAAGACATCTATTTTCATTTATCACTAGAAATACTTTTATCATTTGCCATTAGTACTAGTCAGTGCTGCTTTATTTTTGTTCCACTAAAAATATACTATGTATATATACATATATATATACATACATACATATATGTGTGTGTGTGTGTATATATATATATATATATATATATATATATATATGCTTTACACACCTTAGATCATGCTGTAATTAATCACCCAGTCTGACTAAGGCTCTAAAAATGCTCTGGTCCCCCTTCCAAAAGTGTCTAGTCTATAGGCTTATCTATGAAAGGGAAAGAGGGAGAAGGGAACATAGGTATGATACAAGTATCTTTAAAAACAGGAATGCTATTTCTGGTAAAGATTTCTGTTCACTTTTTTCCTGTGTGAAAAACCAGTTATTTAAATATGCTTGTGATGATAGGCAAAGGATTTGCAAAAAGTCATTCATATTGTAGCCACAAGGGGTCACTAAAGAGCAGTAAAGGATTTCCTTACCTTAAAAAGGTTGGACTTTCTTCCTCTATACACCTTCCTGTTGTAAACAAAAGGCAGCTTCAGGGAACTAAGCCTTTTAAACTCTTAGGACTAATTTTTCATAGACCCCAGGGATGCTCAAATTGAGAATAAACATTTAAGAGCTTGAGCAAGAAGTATTCAAAGAAGGGAAGTGTTCCCAAGAATGCACAGTTGCAAAGCTTTATGCATTGAATTTCTTTAGAAGTAAGATGCCTATATTCATGGTAACATAACTTAGCAGTATCAGTGGGAATCTCTGGGACTAAGAATTAGGAAGGTCTTGGTTACTGCTGAGGAGCAGAAAGGTGGTCTTATTGTGTATCAAGGGAATCTAAAAAACATAGAGTCCATATGAGTGAATGGGAGTGGCAAGATTATGTTTATACTATAACTGTATCAAGATAGAAGTTATTTTAAGTGGGTAGTAAAAGAAATGGGGGGGGGGCAGAGTCAAGATGATAGAATATAAGCATGACCTCCGAGCAGCTTTGGCTTCTACCTTCCCCAATCAATGTAAAAAGGGGACTCTGAACATAATTTGGAGCTGCAGAACCCACAAAATGACACAGAGAAGCTAACCTCCCACTGAGGACAGCCTGGCAGGCTGGCAGGAATCGTCCAGCACAGTGCTCTGGGAGCCTAGCCCAGGCCCTCCTGAGCAGGAGATTTTAGCCCCAGGGCGCATCTGACCAGCCAGAGGGACCCCAGATCAGCAGCAGCTGTGGCCATTTCCAGAATTATCAACAGATAGATGTGAAGGGCAAAGTGAGAGGTCAATGCGGTCTGGACTTTGGGACCCAGTAAGTGGGAGTGTGTGGCTTTTGCCCCTGGGGCGAGAAGCAGCTGAGATGCCAGCACAGCCAGCCATGGCACCTTCGGCTCCTGGCCTGCATAAAATAATCAGTCTTGCTTTAACCTGCTTGAATCTGGATTGCAGTCTAGGGTGGAGTTCCTGGGGCATGTGTCCACCTTGCCAAAAGCTTGTGGAGGCCTCAGAGAGGGCACCCATCTAATACCTGCTGCAGCTGAGAAAACCCCAGCTTTTGGGAGGAAAGCTCCCCTGTCTGGTGGCAGAGTCCTATTGTAGCAAAAAGCCCAGGGGTCAAGTGACTGAGGGGCAACATTTCCAGGCAAAGGAAACAAAGCAGACAGAAGATTCCAACATTAGACTCCTATTTTGGGGAGAAAAAGGAGCAAAGCATGGAACAGGAGGAAGACAGTGATGTCAGAACTCCTGCACCAAAAGCCTCAAAGGAAAATATGACCTGGTTACAGTCCATAGAGGACCTTAAGAAGCAGATAAGAGAAGTGGAGGAAAAATTGGGAAGAGAAATGAGAATGATGAAAGAAAATTATGAAATGAGAATCAACAGCCTAACTGTAGAAAATAATACCTTAAAAAATAGATTAACTCAAATGGCAAAAGAGGGTCAAAAAAAGGCAATGAGGAGAAGAATGCTTTAAAAAGTCAAATTTGCCATATAGAAAGGAATTTCAAAAACTCACTGAAGAGAATAATTCTTTTTGCCAGATGGAAAAAGACTCTTAAAAGTTCAATGAGGAGAATCATTGCTTCAGAATTAGATCGGAGCAAATGGAAGCTAATGACTTTATGAGAAATCAAGATACTATTAAACAGATCCAAACAAATGAAAGAATAGAAGGCAATGTTAAATATCTCATGGGAAAAACCACTGACCTGGAAAATACTTCCAGGAGAGATAATTTAAAAATTATTGGACTACCTGAAAGCCATGATCAAAGTAAGAACCTAGAAAACATCCTCCAGGAAGTTCTCAAAGAAAACTGCCCTGATGTTTTAGAACCAGAGGGCAAAATGGAGGTTGAAAGAATCCACCGATCACCTCCTGAAAAATATTCCAAAAAGACAACTCCTAGGAATATTATAGCCAGGTTCCAGAATTTCCAGATTAAGGAGAGAATATTACAAGCAGCCAGGAAAAAAAAAAATTTGAATATTGTGGAAACACAATTAGGATAACCCAGGATCTGGCAGCTTCTACACTGAGGGATCGAAGGTCTTGGGATATGCTAGTGTGGAGGTCAAAGGAGCTGGTATTAAAACCAAAAATCACCTACCCAGCAAAACTAAGTGTCATGTTTCAGGGGAAAATATGGTCATTCAGTGGAATAGAGAACTTTCAAGAATTCTTGCTGAAAAAAACAGAGTTAAATAGAAAATTTGACATTCAGATACAAGAAGCAAGAGAAGCATGAGAAGGTAAACAGAGAAAAGAAATGATAAGAAACTCATCAAAGTTGAACTATTAACATTTCTACATGGAAAAACAATAATTGTAACTGATTTGTCAGTATGAAAATAGTAGAAGGGAATAGAAATATATATATGTATATATATATATGTCTTTATATGAGGGTATATGGGCATATGAATACATATGTGAATGTGTGTATATATGTTTATAGGTATACATAGATAGAGGGCACAGGACCAATTTAACAGGAAGGGATGATACTTAAAAGGTGAAATTAAAAGGTGAGAGAGGAATATAATGAGAGGAGATGGGGAGAGACAGAATGGGGCAAACTATCTCATATAGAAGAGGCAAAAGAAAATGGTTACAATGGAGGGGAAGAATAGGAAGGCAAAAGGGAACAGGTCAATCTTATTCTCATTGAATTTGGCTTGGTGAGGGAATGAAATACACACTAAATAGGGTATGTCACCCTACAGGAGAGTAGGGGAAAAAGTGATCAGAGGGGGGATGATGGAAGGGAGGGCAGGCTGTGGGGGAGGCAATTTGGAAGCATCCACTTCTCAAAAGGGACAGGATCAAAGTAGAGAACAGAACAAGTGGGATGTGGGATAGGAAAGAGGGAAATAAAGTCAGTCTTTTACAATATATCTACTATGTTACTGTTTTGCATTAGCAACACATGTACAACCTATACTGAACTGCTTATCTTCCCAGTAATGGTGGGTGACAAGGGAGGAAGGGAATGAATCTGGAATTTAAAGTTTAAAAATCAAATGTTTATACACACACACACACATATTATTAATAATATTTTACATGTAATTGGGAAATAAGATATACAGGCACTGGGGCATAGAGATCCACCATGCCCTACTGGAAAAGTCAGAAGGGGTATGGGAGAAAATATGGGAGAGAGCAGATTGGAGGAGGGGATATCCTGTGGGACTGCTATATTGGGGTGGTGGGTGGTGGAAAAACAGGGAGAAAATTTGTAATTCAAAATCTGGAGGAAATGAATGATGTAAATCAGAAGTTAATAAAGCATTTGAAAAATGAAAAAAAAAAAGCAATTAGGGGCACTCAAATGTGAAAATTGAGTTGTGGATGAGTGGAATGCTTACTTTTTTCATTTTATCTTCTAATGAAATTTGTGACTCTAACATGGAAAGACAAGCTTCAAAAAGTGGATAAGAGTCCCTGGGTGGCAAGTACCTTTGGTAATGTAAATGCAGCTTCCTAAGAACCCAAAGGAAACACTTCACCTGAGGCAGAAGTTGTGGAGGACAAGTAGACAATCCTCCTCTGGGCTGTCTGCATTAGTTTTTAAATTTCCTAGTTGGTGGAAAGAAGTGGCTTAGTTGGTAATCTTACTTTATGCTAATCAATCATCAGAATATACACTGAATCCCTAATATAGGCAAAGCACTGTGTGGGCTCTCTTAAAGATATAAAGAAGGATAAAACATTATATTCTTCCTAAAGGGGAGATGGAATACACACATGAAAAGGTAAATGACAATAAAGCATAGTGCCTAGGGCACCCCTTCAGATGTGTGTGACTCAAAAAAGCTGTCCTTGATTTAAGCTACAAATTCCAGTTGAGTAGGCCACACCTATGTGATACAATGGGATTCCATGAGAGACTTCATCACTTTTCTGCTCCCTTTTTTGTTTTAGAATGTAAGCTCTTCATTAGGAGGTAAACTTCCTGAGGACAGGTAACATCTTTTTTTTTCTGTTTGTATTTGTATTTCTAGCATCCACCACAGTGCCTGGCATATAGTAAGGACATAATACATGTTTATTGAATTTTTTACTTGATTGTGCCTCCAAATTTATTTCAAGGGGCTTTTCCTAAGAAATTTCAGAGAGTATGATGGAGTCACCACTTTTTTTGTGATGAGGAATGGGAGAGGGGAATGCTTTATGTTTTTCTCTGGAAATGTTTCTATACAAGCAGGAACATTAAACTAGGAGGGCATGGGTCTTCTTCATACAAGTCTGCATTCCATTTTAATGTATATGTAGCTTATCAACAATATCTTACAAGTATATATATATCAACAATATCTTACAAGTATCAATTTGTAAGAATCACCATGTGCACTAATCTCTGGCATCCTCTATCAGCTAAACCTCCCCATGCTTTAGAACAACCCAGGTGAGCAATTGTCTTCCAAGGGCCAAAGCCCACCCCTATTTTGAGAGCTTCATTGTGACTCTGAGAAACACAGCACATGCTAGCCACTACCTCTATGACCGAATTTCACCAGCAGGTAAATTGCTGGGCCCCTACAGCTTCCAGCTGCCAGTACCTGAGGTCCTTGCACACAAAGCTAGTGACCAGTCCTCTGACTCCCAGCACAAGAAGGCTGGAACTCTGTTCCCTGTGCTTCAGCAGCAGAGCCCAACTTTAAAAGTCAGGAAACAGGCAAACATCATGAACAAAAGGTAGAAATTGACAATGACCATAAATTCTTTCTGTGAGAACAGGGAAGATCAAAACACAAATTCAGAAGAGGACACCATTGTCAATATAACCACTTCTGAAAAATAAAAGAGTAATATGAACTAGTCTCAAGTTTGAAAAGCCTTCTTGGAAGAGCTCAGAAGTATGTAAAAGTCAAATAAAAGAGGTAGAAGAAAAATTGGGAAAGGAAATGAGAGCTATGCCAAAAAAAAGTTAACAGTTTGGAAAAGGAAGGACAAAAATTGATTGTAGAAAACAATTCCTTAAAAAACACAACTGGCCAAAGGGGAAAAGGAGGTACAAAAGGTGAATGAAGAAAATGATTAGTTAAAAATTAGAATTGGGGTAGAAGCAGGAAATTCTGTGACCTCCCCTCACAACCATCGCAAATACCTATAAAATATGACTCTAAACAAATTTTAGAGCTACAGAACTCACAAGGTGACAGAGAGAAACAAATCTCTCACTGAGGGCAGTCCAACAGGCTAAAAGGAAGGGTTCATTGCAGCATACTGTGAGCCAAGTGCAGTCTCACATGAGTCCTATGGTTTTGGCCTCAGGGAGGCAGCAGCAGCCAGAGCAGATTTCAGGAGAGTGGATTACTGGCAGCTGTGGTGATTTCCAAACTTTTCAACCCATAAATGACAAAAAGAAAGTAAAAGGTCAGTCAGAACTCTGTTGAAAAGGAAGGATGTGATCTAGCCCTGCCCCCTGGGGGCAAGAGGTGGCAGAGGCACAGCAGCTACAGTGGCTGCCACTTGGCTGCCTCAGAAGCTCCTGGACTACAGATTGCAGGGGGAACAAGCAACCATTCAGAGGGTAATCACTCTTGATTTGACCTGCTTGGATCTGGGTCACTTTCTTGCCTGGTGGTCCTAGGGTGAGAAATGACAGTTTGCCAGTGTGGTGTCTGTAGAGAGGGTGCCCTCATAACTCTAATAACATTTACAAAACCCCCAGCAATTTGGACAGCTCTCCTCTCTGTAAGCAGAGTTCAACCATGTCAGAGAACTCAAAAGTCAAGTAATTGGATGACAAGATTACCAATCAGAGGAATCACAAACACCATAGATTCCTTTTTTAGGGACAAAAAGAATCAAAGCATGGAACAGGAGGAAGGCAATGAAGTCAGAATTCCTGCATCAAAAGCTTCCAAAAAAATATGAATTAGTTACAAGCGATGGAGGAGCTCAAGAAGGATTTTGACAATCAAGAAAGAGAAGTGGAAGAAAAAGTAGTAAGAGAAATGAGAATGATGCAAGAAAACCATGAAAAGAGAATCAACAACTTGACTGAAGAAAATAACACCTTAAAAAATAGACTAACTCAAATGGCAAAAGAGGCCCACAAAGTCAGTGAGGAGAAGAATGCCTTAAAAAGTCAACTTTGCCATATAGAAAAGGAATTTCAAAAACTCACTGAAGAGAATAATTCTTTCAAAATTAGATTGGAGCAATTGGAAGCTAATGACTTTATGAGAAATCAAGATAATATAAAACAGATCCAAACAAATAAAAAAAATAGAAGGCAATGTGAAATATCTCATTGGAAAAACCACTGACCTGGAAAATAGATCCAGGACAGATAATATAAAAATTATTGGGCTACCTGAAAGCCATAATCAAAAAAAGAAGCTAGAAATCATCCTTCAAGAAATTGTCAGGTTGGAGGCAAGATGGAGGAAAGAAGCAGTAATTTTTCTAACCTCCTCAGTGAATCCCATCACTAAACTTTAAAAAGTGAAGCTGAATAGATTTTGGAGTGACAGAATCCACTGGGAGACGGAGCGTTGCAAAATCCAGCCCAGGAAAGTGCCTACGTGTGTTGGGGCAGGGGGAGCATGCAGCATTCAGGGGCTGAACTGGCCTGGACTCGAGAATGGACTACAGCAGAGTGAGAAGGAGCCCCAGTCAGCAGACTCACCCACCCCAAGGGCAATTCACAGCAGTCTCACCAGCATCTCACCATAGGTCAGGAGGATCCATCAGAGCTGGATAAGAGTAAGGGCCCGCAGCGGAGACAGCAGCTTCTCCTGGGGATATCAGCCCACAGCTTAGAAATTTAAAAATCACCTACCTAATTTTCCAGAGGCCAGGAGGGCAAAGTAAACTCTAGCCACTCTGATTCCCCCTCCCAGACCTAGAAAACCCAGAGATAAATGTTCCACCCAGAGTAAAATCCTGAAATAGAGGATAGGCAGTAAGGAGTCTGAAGAGAAGGGTGGGAGGGGTTCCAACAAGCATTACCTCACCTGACTAGCAAAAGCTTGCCTGAGCTGTATCCCAGGGGCATAGAAAGAGAAATCTGAAGGGGCCAGACCACTGTTCCCCCACAGATTACTCTGTGAACTTTAGGGTACCTCAGGGGAAACACTGAGTCCTGGCCTTGGCTCCAACCTAGACACCCAGAGGCTACAACACACAAACCCAACAACCAGGCACCTAACTTGGGTCAGAGCCTTTTGTACTCCAGGAGCAGAAATACACTTAAAAGGACAGGAAATAGGCAATTACAATAGGCCAGAAGCAACTTGCAAAGGCAAGACCAAAGACAGTAGAATCCTATTATTCTGAATGAGAAGAATCACTTTCAGGAGACACCATGGACTCTATGTCTACACCTGAGACCACAGATGGAAATACAAACTGATCTCAAGCCCAAATAGCTTTCTTGGAGGAGCTCAAGAAAGATTTTAAAAACCAAATTAGACAAGTAGGAGATAAATTTAAATCTATAGTGACCAAATTTTAAAAGAGTCTCACTGAAGAAAACAAATCCTTAAAAAGTAAAATTTGTGAACTGGAGAAAATACTTCCCTAAAAAAGGACTTTCAAAAACTAACTGAAGAAAATAATTCACTAAAAATTACAATCAGTCAAAGTGAACCTCAGGACTCTATGATACACCAAGAGTCAATTAAACAAAACATGAAAATTGAAAATTTAGAAGAAAGTGTAAAACAACTCACTGGATAAACAACTGACCTGGAGAACATATCCAGGAGAGATAACTTAACTAAGAGAAAGCCATAATGAAAAAAGCTGCCTGGACAACATCCTCCAAGAGATTGTCAAAGAAAACTATCCTGAAGTCCTAGAATCAGAAGTTAAAATATTTATTGAAATAATTCATTGGTCTCCTCCTGAAAGAGATCCCAAATTGAGAGCTCCAAGAAATATAGTAGCCAAAGTTCCAGAATTGCAAGATTAAGGAGAAAATATTTCAAGCAGCCAAAAAGAAACAATTCCAATATTGTGGAGCTACAGTCAGGATTACACAGGACCTAGCTGCTACTATATTAAAAGATTGGAGGGATTGGAATTTGATATTTTGCAAGGCAAAAGAGCTAGGACTGCAACCAAGGATTAACTACAAGTCAAAACTGAACATAATGTTTCAGGCAAGGAGATGGTCATTTAATAAAATAAGGGATTTCCAGACTTTCCTGATGAAAAAGCCAGAGCTCAATGGAAAATCTGATCTTCAATTACAAGACTCAAGAAAGACATAAATAGGTAAACAAGGAAAACACATACACATACACACATGCACACTGACACACACATGCACATAACTTGGGATGCAATAAGAGCAAACTGTTTACATCCCTATATGAGAAGCTGATAACTGTCAATATTGAAATTTATATGATTAACATGACCTTTAAAAGCAATATACATAGATAGAGGGTGTGGGTATAAATGAACTAATCTGATGATAAAAGCAAACCTTATTAAGGGGTTTAAAGGGACTGTAATGGGATAAAAGGAAAGGATGAGGCAGAAAATGGTAAATTATGCCATCAAAAGAGGCATAAAAACATACTATAGTAGAGGGGAAGGAAAGAGGGAGATGAACATCATTTGAACATTATTCTTACTGATTCTGGCTCAAAGAGGGATCAACATAATCAGTTAAGTTTAAGATACTAATGTGAAAAGACACAAAAACTCATTAATTAGAGGGAAAGGAGGGAGGGATAGGAGCATTGTATGAAATTTACTGTCATTGGTTTGGCATCAAAGAGGGAATAATATACTCCAATAAGTATAAAAATCTATCGTTTTTATAGACAGTAGGAGAGTAAGGGAGGGATAAAAAGGGGGGATTATAAGGGAGGGAAATAGTAGTAAGGGGAAAGGGTAGGTAAAGAAGGGAGGTTACAGGGAGTAAACACTGAGGGAGGTAGTGGTCAAAAGGAAAAACCTTAAGGAGGGGAAGGGAGAAGGAAGAAACAAAAACATAAGCAGGGGAGGGAATAGGATGGAGGGAAGGAGACAGATATTAATCATTACTGTGAATGTGAATGGGATGAATGCTCCCACAAAACAGAGGTGGAAAGCAGGATGGATTAAAAACCATAATCCTACAATATGTTGTCTACAAGAAACACATTTGAAACAAAGGGATACCCACAAGGTCAATGTAAAAGGCTGGATCATAATACATTATTTCAGCTAAAGTAAAAAAAAAAAAAAAGCAGGGGTGCCAATCCTTATATCGAATAAAGCAAAAGCAAAAACTGATCTAATTAAAAGAGATAAGAAAGGAAACTATATCCTATTAAAAGGCACCATCGAGAATGAATCGGCAATATCATTATTTAACATATATGCACCAAGTGGTATAGCGTCCAAATTCCTAGAGAAGTTAAGGGAATTAGAGGAAGAAATAGATAGCGAAACTATACTAATGTGGGACCTTAATCACCCCCTCTCTAAACTTGATAAATCTAAATTCAAAATAAACAAGAAGTTAAGGAGTTGAATAGAATTTTGGAGAGGTTAGATATGATAGATCTCTGGAGAAAACTGAATGAGGATGAGAAGGAATATACCTTTTCTCAGTGGTTTATGACACATACTCAAAAGTCGATGGTGTACTAAGGAATAACAACTTCACAATTCAGTGCAGAAAGGCAGAAATAGTAAATGCATCCTTCTCAGATCATGATGCAATAAAATCATATACAATAAAGGGCCATGGAAATATAGACTAAAATTAATTGGAAATTAATTTAATCCTAAAGAATGCATGGGTCAAACAAGAAATTATAGAAACAATTCAAGAGAATGAAAATAATGAGACAACATACCAAAATTTGTGGGATGCAGCAAAGGCAGTTCTTAGGGAAAGTTTTATATTCCTGAGTGCACACAGGAATAAATTAGAGAAAAGGGAGGTCAAAGAATTGGGCATGCAATTGAAAAAGCTAGAAAGACAACAAATTGAAAATCCCCAATTAAATACTAAGTTAGAAATACTGAAAACCAAAGGAAAGAATAATAAAATTGAAATTAAGAAAACTACTGAATTAATAAATAAAACTACTAGCTGGTTTTATGAAAAAAATAATAAAATTGATAGACCCTTAGTCAGTATGATAAAAAAAGAAAGAAGAAAACCAAATTATAAGTATCAAAAATGAAAAGGGTGAAGGTACCTCTAATGAAGAGGAAATTAAAAGAATAATTAGGAATTATTTTGCCCAATTGTATGCACATAAATTTGACAATCTTAGTGAAATGGATGAATATTCACAAAAATATAAATTCCCCAGATTAACTGAAGAGGAAATAAATTACTTAAGTAAACCCATGTGTAGCAGCAAACACCCCAGTGTCCCCAGGGTGCCTGCTCACACAGGTTCTTGTATCTGCTTTGTTAAAGGAAAGCAACTCAAAATGGGTTAGCAAGCTTACTTTAATCAGTCAGACATATATCGTTTACCTTGTTCAGGAGAAAAGGTCAGCACCCTGAACCTCAAAGTATACAGGCATAATTATCAAGACAGAAACATCAAGTAGACAGATTTCCAAACTGTCCAACCATTACATCCATACCCAGCCAACATCTGGGTTTCCATATTCTGGGTTTTTCAAAGCCGGGGGACTCTCAACAACGGCTTCCCAGAATTCAGATCAAATCACAGAACACTTCTCAAAGTGAGTCCCAAAACAAAGCTACACATCAGGGCTTATATAGCCTTCTCCTGGCTCAGAGAATGTAATGAGCCTTATTGACTCACTGGCCAATCAAGAAGTATCTTCTGAAAAACAAGCCTCCCTCCCCAGGCTTCAGGTGCATTTTAGCCTAGGGGCAGGGAAGATCTTCCAAATTTGCATTCCCATTACACCATGTTAGAAAAAGAAATTGAACACGTCATCAGTGAACTCCCAAGGAAAAAAATCTACAGGGCCAGATGGATTTACTAGTGAATTCTATCAAACATTTAAAGAACAAATTCCTCCAATACTCTACAAACTACTTGGAAAAATTAGTGAAGAAGTCCTACCAAATTCTTTTTATGACATAAATATGGTACAGATACCTAAATGAAGAAGAGATAAATCAGAGAAAGAACATTATAGACCAATTTCCCTCATGAGTATATATGCAAAAATTTTAAATAAATTATTAGCAAAAAGACTACAGCATCTTATCACAAGAATAATACACTTTGATTAAGTAGGATTTATTCCAGGAATGCAAGGATGGTTTAATATTAGGAAAATCACCAGTATAATTGATCACATCAACAATAAAACTAGCAGAAATCACATGATTATCTCAATAGATGCAGAAAAGTCTTTTGACAAAATACAGCACCCATTCCTATTAAAAACACTAGAAAGTATAGGAATAAATGGAGCCTTCCTTAAAATAATAGGTAGCATTTAATTTAAAGCCTCAGCAAGTATTATAAGTAATGGGGATAAGCTAAAAGCATTTCCAATAAAATCAGGGATGAAACAAGTGTGTCCACTATCACCCTCTTATTCAATCTGGTACTAGAAATGTTAGCAGTAGCAACAAGAGAAGAAAAAGAAATCAAAGAATCGGATTAGGCAAAGAAGAGACCAAGCTATCACTTTTTGCAGATGATATGATAATATACTTAGAGATGCCTAGAGAATCAATAAAAAACTACTTGAGACAGTAAATAAATTTGGCAAAATTGCAGGATATAAAATAAACCCACATAAATCCTTGGCATTCCTGTATATATTTAAAGAAATTCAACAGTAACAGATAGAAAGAGAAATCTCCCTTTAAATTAATTGTCGACATTATAAAATATTTGCAAATCTACCTGCCAAAACAAACCCAGGACCTACATGAACACAACTACAAAACACTTTTCACACAAATAAAGTCAGATCCAACTACTTGGAAAAGCATCAAATGTCATGGCTGGGTCGAGCTAATATAACAAAAATGACAATTTTACCTAAATTAAATTACATATTTAGTGCCACACCAATCAATTTACCAAAAAAAACTACTTTATAGAGTTAGAAAAAAATAGTAACAAAATTCATTTGAAAGAACAAAAGGTCCAGAACATCAAGGGAATTAATGTAAAGAAATGCTAGGGAAGGTGGACTAGCTATACCAGATTTTAATCTGTTTTATAAAACAACAGTCAACAAAACTACTTGGTACTGGCTGAGGAATAGAGGAGTGTATCAATGGAATAGATTGGGTACACAAGACTCAGCAGTCAATAACAATAATAATCTATTCTTTGAGAAACCCAAAGACCCCAGTTTTGGGGATAAGAACTCAGTATATGACAAAAACTGCTGGGAAAAGTGGAATATAGTATAGCAGAAACTGGGCATAGACCATTATCTAACACCATATACCAAAATCAAATCTAAATGGGTGCATAATCTAGGTATAAAGGCTGATACTATAAGCAATATATGAAAGCAAGGAATAGTTTACCTGTCAGATTTGTGGAGAGGGGAAGACTTTATGACCAAACAAGAATTAGCGAACATTAAAAAAATGCAAAATGGATAATTTTGATTATATTAAATTGAAAAGCTTCAGTACAAACAAAGCCAATGTAACCAAGATTGGGAGGGAAATGGAAAATTGGGAAAGAATTTTTACAGCCAATGTCTCTGATAAATACCTAATTTCTAAAATATACAGAAAATTGAGTCAAATCTATAAGAATACAAGTTATTCCCCAATTGATAAATGGTCAAAGGATATGAACAGGCAGTTTTCAGAGGAAGAAATTAAAGATATATATAAGCATATGAAAAAATGCTCGAAATCACTATTCATTAGAGAAATGCAAATCAAAACAACTCTTAGGTACCACATCTCATCAGTGACATTGGTTAAGATGACAAAACAGGAAAATGACAAATGCTGGAGTGAATGTGGAAAAATTGGAAAACTAATGTGTTGTTGGTGGAGTTGTGAACTGATCCAACTGTTCTGTAGAGCAATCTGGGATTATGTCCAAAGGGCTATGAATAATTTTCTATCCTTTGACCCAGCAATTGCATTTCTAGGGTTGTATCCCAAAGAGATCATAGAAGTGGGAGGAAGACCCATATGTACAAAAATCTTTATATCAACTGTTTTTGTGGTGGCAAAGAATTGGAAATTAAGGTGTGCCCATCAATTAGGGAATGGCTAAACAAATTGTGCTATATGAATCTAATGGAATACTATTGTGGTATAAGAAATGAGGAGCAGATGGACTTCATATTGTGATAGTAATGGCAATTAAAGATTCCCCTGTATTGGCTTGGTTTTCAAATTGATTGTGTTAAAACCCAGAGCTTGTTAATCCCACCTGTGGGATGGACTTTTTGATGTGAAAAGAAAGTCCTGAACTGGGAGGAGCTGGTGACGTAGATTTGGAGAGACAAGAGAGAGGCGGAAGATCTTTTTGGAAGCAGCACCTCCTGGAGAGAGAGAGACTAAGAGAATTGCTGGTGGCCGCTTTGAATTGCCCTGGACTTTTGAGACCTGCCCCCTGAGCTGCCAAGGACTGAGGAGACATGGCTGTTTTGCTGGTACTTTGTCTGTCTGTTTTGATGTTCTTTTGCCAGATTTGTCCACTGGTGAAAGACAGTCCTTTTGTTGAAGAAGTCCTGGAACCTGGCTGTTCACTAAGAAGCCCTGAGACTGTCCTGCAGACAGAGAGTGAATACTGTCCACTGGTGAAGGACAGTGCTGTTGTTGCAGGGGTCTGGAGACTGTCCTGCAGACAGAATGAATACTGTCCACTGGTGAAGGACAGTGCTGTTGTTGCAGGGGTCTGGAGACTGTCCTGCAGACAGAGTGAATACTGTCCACTGGTGAAGGACAGTGCTGTTGTTGCAGGGGTCTGGGAGCCTTTCTGTTGGTTCAGAAGCCCTGAAGAAGGATTTTCTTGTTGTATGTTTACAGAAATCCTGGGAGAGGGCTTTGCTAATGTGTTCAGGGGTTCTAGGACTGTTCTACAGACAGAGGATAAATTCATGAAGGGACTGGCAATGTATCTTGTGGCTTTTCTAAGCCTTGTCTCCCCAGGAACTAAGATTGCTGAGAACTTGCCTCCTGTCAAGATGAAGAAAAGACCTCCATTTGGGTATTAAGTGCTGTGTTTAAACTTGATGTAACTCTGGGGTAGATTCAATTGTGATCCAGGGGTGGGGAACTTTTGACCTTATGTTTGGAAACTAATCTCCATTTGAGAAGAGGGGCTTTGTGGTGGACTTAATTAAGGTATAGCCTAGGGGTGGAGAAGTATTTAGAACAGAGACTTTGTAATTGATTGAATGATTGGAAGGTCCTGGGGTGGGGAAGTCCTTGGAGATTATTTAATCACATTTAGTAAATGCTGTATTTGGAATGATGTTATGTTTTGATCTTCTCTGTTCTTGGTTGGTCACTGAATAAAATGGAGAGCACCTATGCTGGTATTCTGAACCTTGGGAAGTTGCCTTTCCTTGGCATTACATTACACATATTTACCTGGAGAGGCTTATATGAACTGCTGATGAGTGAGAAGATTAAATCCAGTAGAAATTTGTATGCAATTATAGACAAAACGTTTGTGTGATGACCAACGTTGGTAGACTGGATCCTTCTCAGTAATGTAGGGTTATAAGTCAATCCCAAAAGACTCATGATGGAGAGAGATATCTCCATTCAGAAAAAGGACTAGAAAGAACTGAGTTTGAATCCATATTGAAGCAAACTACCTGCTGTTTTCTTTTTCTTGTTTGGTTTTGTTTTCTCTTTCTCATTGTTCATTCCATCTGATACAATCCTTCTTTATAACTTCACTAATGTCTGTTGTGAAAGTATTTGCAGATCTTATACTTAATTGTATGCTGCCATGGGAGTGGGGAGGGTAGGGAGGGGGAGAAAATTTGAAATTCAAGGAGTTGTGGAACTGAATCTTGTAAACTAAAAGTAAACAAACAAATTATAAAGACCAAAATATTAAAAAAAAATTCCAGGAAATTTGCCCTGATATTCTTGAACTTAAGAACAAAATAGAAATTGAAAACTTTCCCTGTTTGCCTCTCAAAAAAGATCCCAAAATGAAAACTGCTAGGAATATTATAGCCAAATTCCAGAGTTCCCAGATCAGGGAGGAAATATTACAAGCAGCCAGGAAGAAACCATTTGATTATTGTGGAAACGCAATCAGCAAAACACAAGATCTAGCAGCTTCTACATGAAGGGATCAAATTGCTTGGAATATGATATTCTAGAGGTCAAAGGAGGTGGGATTAAAACCTAGAATCACCTACGCAGCAAAACTGAGTATCATGTTTCATGGGAAAATATGGTCATTCAGTGAAATAGAGGACTTTGAAGCATTCTTGATTTAAAAAAAACAGAAAATTTGACTTTCAAATACAAGAAGCAAGAGAAGCATGAGAAGGCAAACAGGGCTAAGAAATCATAAGGAACTTATTAAATTTGAACTATTTATATTACTACATGAAAAACAATATTTGTAACTTTTCTCAGTAATAAGATAGTTAAAGGGAATATATATTTATACATATCTATATATATCTATATATGCTAATTGTGTTTGATTTTTTTTTTCTTCTGCACAATGCAGTTTGTGCTTGGATGAAGAGTGTGTCTTAAACCCTTTTTATGGACAGTCTGCACTTGGAGAGAATAAGCACAACCATGTTCATATGTATTTAAACTTGAGAAACCATTATTTATCAATGGATATTTGAACATAAGCTTGGTTGCAGTGTTTTCCTTTTGAAGTTTAAAATCTGCTACTTTGAAAAAATAAAATGTTTTAAATTTGTAAATTCTAATCATTGTCACACAGGTTATTAGAAATGTGAAATCTAGGAGTCAGCTGATGGTTCCTTTAAATTTTAAAAAGCGTGTTTTTGGGACTTATGTATTCTGTGACTTCCTCTGAGTCAAAAGAAGTAAAAATGTACATCACAAATAGAAAAATTGATGCAGGCAAATGTTCCTACTGAGTCTGTGTTTTTTAAATGGTTATCATGGGAATTAGAGGAAGTGCCAATTAAATGAATGTAACTTCTAACATTTTTTTATATTGTTATATTCTGTGTCATATTTGAAATTGAACTGGATATGATATGAATTTGTAGGGAGGGAGATGGAGGGGACACCATTCTGCATTTATTACTTTAGTCATTTTATTTTGTTGACTGTATACAGAGGAAGTGGAAATAGAGAATTTAACCTTGTTAGTTTCACATATCAGCATTTGTTGGGGGTAAGTGTTACTTGAAGTTAAACAAAATAATACATTTACTATTAAAAAAAAGACTATATATTCCACTGAAACATGATACTCTGTTTTTTTGTGGGTAGGTGATTCTTGGTTTTAATCACAGCTCCTTAATCTGGGAACTCCAGAACCTGGGTATAATATTCCTAGGAGTTTTCTTTTTGGAATCTATTTCAAGAGGTGATGGGTGGATTCTTTCAACCTCTTTTTTGCCCTCTTGTTCTAAAGCATCAGAATTTCTTGAAGAATTTTTTCTAGGTTCTTTTTTTTATTATGGCTTTCAGGAAGTTCAATAATTTTAAATTATCTCTATTGGATCTATTTTCCAGGTCAGTGGTTTTCCCAATGAGATATTTCACATTGCCTTCTATTTTTTCATTTGTTTGGATCTATTTAATAGTATCTTGATTTCTCATAAAGTCACTAGCTTCCAATCTAATTCTGAAGGAATGATTCTCTTCAGTGAGCTTTTGAGATTCTTTTTCCATTTGGCAAATTTGGCTTTTTAAAGCATTCTTCTCCTCATCTCCTTTTTGAGCCTCTTTTGCCATCTGGGTTAGTCTATTTTTAAGGTGTTATTTTCTTCAATCAGGGTGTTGACTCTCATTTCATAATTTTCTTGCATCATTCTCATTTCTCTTCCCAATTTATCCTCCACTTCTCTTATTTGGTTTTTGAAATCCATTTTTAGCTCCTCTATGGCCTGTATGCAGCTCATATTTTTCTTGGAAGCTTTTGGTACAGGAGTTCTGACTTCCTTGTCTTCCTCCTTTCGATGCTTTGATCCTTTTTGTCCCCCAAAAAGGAGTCTAATGTCATATTTCTCTGTTTGCTTTGCTTCTTTTGCTTGCTCATGTTGCCACTCAATTACTTGACTTTTGAGCCTTTTGCCACAGTAGAACTCTGCTACCAGGAAGGGGAGCTTTATCCCAATTGCTGGAGTTTTCTCAGCTGCTGGAGCTATTAGAAGGCTGCCATCTCTGAAGCTCTCTGGCAAACTGCATCACATACCCCAGGATGTCCACCCTAGACCACAATCCAGATCCAATCAGGTTAAAGCAAGATCAGTTACCCCTCCAACTGGTCACTTGGTCCCCCTACAATCTGCAGGCCTGGGGCTCTGAAGCAGCTACATGGCAGATGCCTGCACACCCATGGAGCCACAACTGCTTCTCTCCCTGGAGGCGAAGGCCAGACCATACTCCCAAATTCCCTGTTCCAGCAAAGTCTACACTGACCTCTCACTTTGTCTTTAGCATGTATGAGTTGATAATTCTGGAAACTGCCACAGCTGCTAGTGATCTGAAGTCCCTCCACCCGGCGTATGGTGAGACTGCCCTGAGGCTAAAACATCAGGCTCACATGGGACTGAGTTTGGCTCCCAGAGGGCTGCACTGGCTACTTCCTGCTGGCCTGTTGGGCTATCTTCAGTGGGAGGTTAGCTTCTCTCTGTTGTGCGTTCTGTAGCTGCAAAGTTTGTCTAGAGTCCTTTTTTACATGAAGTGGAGGAGGTGGAAGCCAGAGTCACACAGAAGTCCTGTTTCTACTCGACCATCTTGACTCTGCCCCCAGGAGAAATAATTCTTTTTAAAGAAATTGGGGTTAAGTAACTTGCTCAAGGTTACATGGCCATTTATTTCTGGATGTGGTGCTATGTATCTGAGCCCGGATTTGATCCCCAGGTCATCCTGACACTGGGGCCAGTGCTCTTACTTGCTGAGCCACCTGGCTGCCCCTAAGCAATTGGGGTTAAGTAACTTGCTCAAGGTTACACAGCCAGGTGTTTCTGGGTGGGTGCTAAGTGTCTTAGCCTGGATTTGATCCCCAGGTCATCCCAACACTGGGCCGGTGCTCTTACTTGCTGTGCTACCTGGCCGCCCCCAGGAGAAATAATTTAAAAATTATTGTTCTACCTGAAAGTCATGATAAAAAAAATAAAGAGTCTGGACAGCATCTTTCAAGAAATCATCAATGAAAATTGCCCTTGGGTCCTAGAACCAGAGTGTAAATTAGTCATTGAAATGATCCACTTGTCACCTGAAAGAGATGCCAAATTGAAAGCACCAAGGAATATCATAATCAAATTACAGATTTATCATTTCAAGGAGAAAATATTGTAAACAGTCAGAAAGATAAATTTTAAATATCATGTAACCACAGTCGAGATTACTCTGGACCTTGAATTTTCTACATTAAAAAAGTGAATGGGTGGCTAGGTGGCACAATGAGTAAAGTGCCAGACCCAGAGTTGGGAGGACCTGAGTTCCATTCCGGCCTCAGACACTTACACACACACACACACACACACACACACACACACACACACACACACAACTAGCCATGTAACCTTGGGCAAATTACTTAACCCTAGTTGCCCTCTAAAAGGCAAAAAACAAACAAATAAATGAATGAATGAATAAATAAATAAATACATAAAATAATAAATGAATAAACAAACAAATAAATACAAAAGCACTTGGAACATGATATTCCATAAGGCAAAAGAGCTTGGATTACAACTAAGAATCAACTACCTAGCAAAATTGAGCATAATCGTTCAGGGGAGAAGATGCACATCCAGTGAAATAGGGGACTTCCAAATATTCTTGATGAAAAGACCAAATGCAATCTTCAAGTACAAGTATTAAGAGAGGCATATAAGGGGCAGCCAGGTAGCACAGCGAGTAAGAGCACCGGCTCCAGTGTTGGGATGACCTGGATCAAAATCCGGGTGTAGATACTTAGCACCACACCCAGAAATAACTGGCCGTGTAACCTTGAGCAAGTTACTTAATCCTGATTGCTTTAAAAAAAAAAAGAGAGAGGCATAGAAGTGTAAACAGGAAGAAAAAATGTTATTCAGTAAGGGCAAACTGTTTACCTACGTACATGGGAAGATGATACCTGCAACTCTTGAGAATTGCACCTCTATTACGACATTTAGAAAAGGTAAATGTAGACAGATATGTGGGTGTAAGTTGACTTTGATGTGATGATAAAAAAGTACTAGGCATACCAAATTAATTTACATTACATGAAGAGGGGAAAAGACCTATTACAATAAAAGGAAAGAAGAGAGGGAGATGAACATTATTTCAATATTCTCATATGATTTGGTTCAAAGAAGAAAATCTAACTCTTTTAGGAAGTAGGAGAGGAAAGAGGAAAGAAAAGGCGGGGATGGATAGAAGGGAGGGAAGAAGTAGTAAAGGAAAAGGGAAAGAACAGTTGGGGGTGGTAGAAAGGAGGACAGATTAACCAAGGCCATGGTCAAAAGCAAAGCTCTAGTGAGGGCAAGGGAATAATGAGAGAGAAAAGCATAAATGTGGATGGGGTAAATAGAATGGAGACAAAGACACAGATAGTAATCATAATGTGAATGTGATGGGAATAAAATCCCCCATAAAACAGAAGCAGATAGAGTGGATTAAAAGCCATAATCCTACAATATGGAGTTTACAAAAAACAACATTTGAAGCAGCAGGATACACATAGAGTAAAGGTAAAAGAATGGAGTAGAATATATTATGCTTCATCAGTAAAAAAAAAAGGGGGGGGGAGTTTGCAATCCTGATTTTATATAATGCAAAAACAAAAAAAAATATATATCTAATTAAAAGAGATAAGGAAGGAAATTACATACTGCTAAAAGGTACCATGGATAATGAAGTAATCATTAGTAAACATCTATGTACCAAATAGTATAGCATCCAAATTCTTAGAGAAGTGACTTACAGGAAGAAATAAAAAGCAAAACTCTGCTAGTGGAGCACCTCAACCTCCCCCCTCAGAACTAAATTAATCTAACAAAATAAACAAGAAAGAAGTTAAGGAAATGAATAAAATTTCAGAAAAGTTAGATGTTGTAGACTTCTACAGAAAATTGAATGAGGATAGAAAGGATTATATACCTTTTTATCAGCAGTATATGGTGCCAACACAAAAATTTAACATGTTTTAGGGCATAAAAACCTCAAATCCAATGTAGAAAGGCAGAAATATTAAATGCATCATTCTCAGATCATGTAATAGATACAAGTAATAGAGGACTATGGAAAAATAGACTAAAATTAATTGGAAACTAAATAATCTTTTCCAAAAAAAATGAGTTGGTCAGACAACAAATTATAGAAATAATTAATAACTTCATCCAAGAGAATACCAATAATGAGACAACATACCAAAACTTATGCACTTCGATGAAAGTGGTTCTTAGGGGGCAGTTTTAGATTTCTAAATGCTTACATGAACAAAATAGAGAAAGAGAAGATTAATATGTTGGACATGGAACTAAAAATACTAGAAAAAAAACAAATTAAAATCCCCAATTAAATTTCAAATTAATAATATTGAAAACCAAAGGAGAGATTAAAAAAATTGACATTAAGAAAATTATTCAACTAATAAATAAAACTAAGAACCAGTTTAAGAAAAAGCAATAAAATAGATAAACTTTTGGTTAATATGATTAAAAAAGAAGAAAACTAAATTGCCAGTATCAAAAATGAAAAGGGTGAAGTCACTACAAATGCAAAGGAAATTAACATCCTAATTAGGAGCTGTTTTTTTTTTTCCAACTGTATGTTCACAATAGTGAAATGGGTGAATATTGACCAAAATATAAATTGCTCAGATTAATGGAAAATAAAATATTTAACCCTATTTCAGGAAAAAATAAACTGAGCAAGCCCTTAATGATCTTCCTAAGAAAACCTGTCCAGAGCTAGATGGATTTGCAAGTTAATTCTATCAAACATTTAAAGAACAATTAATTCCAATAATATGAAAATTATTTAGGAAAATAGGTGGAGTCCTATCAAATTCTTTTTACAAATATGATGCTGATACTTATACCAGGAGGGCTCAAACAGAAAAAGACTATTAAAGACCACTAATAAAATATTAACAAAAATATTACAGCTACTTATCATGAGGATAATATACTATGAACAAGTAGGATTTATACTAGGTGTGAAAAGCTGGTTCAATATTAGGAAAACCATTAGCATAACTGACCATATCAGTAAGAAACCTAATAGAAATCATATGATTATCTCAAGAGATGCAGAAAAAGTTTTGACAAAATATAACACCCATTCCTATTAAAAACACAATAGAGCATAGAAATAAATGGAGTCTTCCTTAAAATGATAAGTGTAGCATCTATCTAAAACTATCACTAACTAGTATGTGTGATAGGGATAATCTAGAAACATTTCCTATAAGATCAGGAGTCAAACAAGGATATCACCACTGGTATTCAAGGTTGAGCTAGAAATATTACCTTTGGCAATAGGAGAAGAAAAAGAAATTGAAGGAATTAGGATAGACAAAGAAGAAAAAAGAATATCATTCTCTGCAGATGACATGATGATATACTTAGAGAATCCTAGAGAATCAAGTAAAAAGCTACTTGAAATAATAAACAACTTTAGCACAGTTGCAGGCTAAGAATTAAGCCCACATAAATTATTGGCATCTGTGTATATTACTAATGCAGCCCAACAGCAAGAGATATAAAGACAAATTCCATTTAAAGTTACTATTGACATTATAAAATATTTGGAAGTCTACTTGCCAAGACAAACCCAGGAACTATATGAACACAATTGAAAATACTTTTTTTTTTAAGCAATAGGGGTTAAGTAACTTGCTCAAGGTTACATAGCCAGTTATTTCTGGGTGTGGTGCTAAGTATCTGAGCCCGGATTCGATTTCCAGGTCCTCACGACACTGGAGCCAGTGCTCTTACTCGCTGTGCTACCTGGCCGCCCCCAAAACACTCTTAACACAAATTAATTCACACAAATTGGAAAAACATTAGTTTTTCATGGGTGCCCTGAGCTAATATAATGAAAATTACAATTCTACTTATATTAATTTACTTATTCAGTGCCATCCCAACCAAACTACCAAAACATTCTTTTATAGTGCTAGAAAAAATAATGATAAAATTCATTTAAAAGGACAAAACCTCCAGCATATCAAAGGAATTAATTAAAAGAAATGCAAGGGAAGGTGGCCTAGCTGTACCAGATCTTAAATTGTATTATAAAGCAGCAATCAAAACTACTTGGTACTGGCCAAGAAACAGAGTGGTCAATAAGTGGAATAGATTGGATACACAAGACATAATAGTCAATGATTATAGTAATCTACTATTTGATAAACCCAAAGACCCGAGCTTCTGGAATAATAATTCACTATTCAACAAAAACTGCTGGAAAACTGGAAAATAGCATGGCAGAAACTAGGCATAGACCAACATTTCAGGCTACATACCAAAATAAAGTAAAAATGAGTACACAATTTAGATATAAATTCTGATACCATAAGCAAACTAGGAGAGCACTGAGTAGTTTACCTGTCAGGTTTATGGAGAGCAGAAGAATTTATGACCAAATAAGAGATAGAGAACATTATGAAATGCAAAGTGGATTATTTTGATTACATTAATTTGGAAAACTTTTGTACAAACAAAGCCAATTCAATCAAGATTAGAAGGGGAGAAGAAAGTTGGGAAACAATTTTCACAGCTGCTGTCTCTGATATGTCCTCATTTGTTTTTTTTTTTATTTTTTGGAGGGCAATTGGGGTTAAGTGACTTTCCCAAAGTCACAAGGCTAGTAATTGTGTCAACTGTCTGAGGCTGGATTTGAAATCAGGTTCTTCTGACTCAGGGCCGGTGCTCTATTCACTGTACCACCTAGCTGCCCCAGAAGGCCTCTTTTGTAAAATACATAGAGAATTGAGTAAAATTTTTAAGAATACAAGTCATTCCCCAATTGATGAATGGTCAAAGCATATGAGCAGGCAGTTTTCAGATGAAGAAATTAAAGTTATCTATAGTCATATGAAAAAATTTTCTAAATCACTACTGATTAGAGAAATGCAAATCAAAATGACTCTGAGGTTTCACATCATTCTATTAGATTGGTGAATGTGACACAACAGGAAAATGATAAATATTGGAGAAGATGTGAGAAAATTGAAACACTGATGCATTGTTGGAGGAGTTGTGAACTGATACAATCATTCTAGAGAGCAATTTGGAGCTATGACCAAAGTGACAGCCTTGTTTCTGCTTTGTCTGTGCATACTCTTTGACCCGGCAATTCCACTTCTGGGTCTTTATCTCAAAAAGATCATAAAAATGGAGAAAGGACCTCTATGTTCAAAAATATTTATAGTAGTTCTTTTTGTGGTGGTCAACAATTGGGTATTGAGGGGACAACCATCAATTGTGGAATGGTTGAACAAGTTGTGGTATATGAATATAATAAAATTCTATTGTTCTATAAGAAGCGATGGGCAGGAAGACTTCAGAAAAACCTGGAGAGATTGCATGAACTCATGCTCAGTGAAGTAAGGAGAACCAGGAGAACACTGTTGTACACAATAACAGCAACATTGTGTGATGACTAACTTTGATAGACTTACCTCTTCTTAGGAGTGCAGGCATCTAAGACAACTCCAAAAGAGTCATGATGAAAAATGCCATCTACATTCAGAAAAAGAACTATGCAGTCTGAATGCAGATTGAAGTGTCTGTCTCTGTCTCTCTGTCTCTCTCTGTCTCTCTCCTCCAAACCCTTTGTTTCCTCTTCCTTCTTCTTCCTCATTGGTTCTATTTCTTCTTTACAACGTGAGTATTGTGAAAATATGCTTAATATGAATGAATCTACATATGTAGAGTCTATATCAGATTGCATGTCATCTTAGGGAGGAAGGGGGGGAAATTTGGAGCTCAAAATCTTAAACTAAAAATAAATAAATGAAAAATTTAAAATTAAAAAATTAATTGGGGAATGCTTAACAAAATAAATAAAAATATAATATAGTATAAAAATCCTTAATTCTCATTAAAGCTCAGTTTAAGTGCCATTTTCTTCAAGAAATCCTTTGATATTCTCTTGTTAGTACCAGAACCCAAACCCAAGAACTACTTTTGATAATTTTGTCTCTCTTTTGTATTTATTTAGTGATGCACATGTTGCTCTTTCTTTATATAATGTCTTTGAGGATGGTGGTTACTTCTTTTGTGTCATATTATGCCTAAGTCTCGACACAGTGCTTGGCACATAGATGGTGCCTAAAAATGAATGCTGAATTTAAATCACTAAGATGGTCACAGAACTGTAATATAGGAGATAGGTTTTACAGTCTGAAATCTCAAAATCAAATTGAAGGAGACACCCCAAAACACCATCCATCTGCTTGAATCAATATAGTACCTATAGTAGAAGTCAGTATGACTTGTCAGGAAAAAAATGAACCTCTGAAATATGAGGGATGACAAAAATAGGAGTGTTTGCTATTTTTATAGCAGTTTAATGACTGCATTTCTGGGAAGGGAAAGAGAAAATACTAATGTGGGGGGGAACATTTTCATTGTTCTTATGTCTAAAGTAATTGGTTATTGGCTATAACCACATGTTTTAATTAATGTTAATTTTAATATATGTCAGGAACACAGTAATAACTTAGAGAAGTTTTATCTTATTTTTATAATTTATCATTTTGAAGTCATAGCATTATTGCTTATCAATAAACTGGCAGAGAACATGTTGAAGTAGAGAAGCATTTAGCTGTTAAACATTGACCAAGAAATCACTGTTATAAAATATGGAGAAAATACATAAGGAGTCATGCTTTTTGAAACATATAAATCTTTGACAGATAAGCTGTCAGTAAATATTTTATCAAATACATAGATTTTAAATCACGTGAAAAAGAGAAAAATAATTCATGAAGGAGTTATACCATACTACATATGTGAAATATAGTGTCATTGACACCAAATCTGTTTCTAGGAAAGAGTTTCAAAAGATTTTATTCTTCTGTTGCATTAAAACTTTGAAAACCACAGAAGTAAATGGAGAGAGAGAGTGGGAGAGAAAGGAGAAGAAAGAGAGGGAAGTAGCAACAGACAGACAAGCACATAGAAAGGCATAGTGAATAAAAAGCTAATTTTAGAGTCAGGAAGACGACAGTCTGAATCTAATCTATGACATTTATTAGCTTTGGGTATTTTTTTTTTTTACAATTTAACCTCTTACTATGCCTAACCAAACCCAAAAGACTATAAATTGAAGCCAGGTAAGTATCACTAAGAGAGAGTTTCCTCTGTCAAAATTCCCTATATGAATGGAATCTAGGTCTTGTCAAATTATATTTATTAAAATAATATATTTATTTATTTTAAAGCAAAACAAAGGATCTAGTTCATAATCCTAATTTCTGTTAAACTACTGCTTTGTACTGAAATGGATTTCATTAGGCACCCAGTTAAGAAATGGACTTGTGTTTTCTATAGATCAGTTTAGTTAAAAGACACTAATCATTGGGGTGGCTTCTGGGTAAAGAATTTTGTGACCACAGAAACTCTCAAAACTGTCTAATAAGCAACAGAAGAGTTATAATCCATATCAGTGAATAGAGGATGTACTGCCACTTCAAGGATCTTTAAAGTACTAAAGCACACTGTTATGAAAAAATCCCTTGATTCATTCTTAGGATGAGGTGACCCTTAGCCTTGTCAATGCTGCCCCCTGTACTTGTATGCTTTATCTCATCACCTTCTGTCTCCTCCAGCATCCTGCCCCTTTAATCATCATGGTCTCTACTCTTACTTTTCAACCTTACTTTATCTATTGCCAATTTTCCTTATGCCTCTGAAGACACACAGATTTCCCCCTTCTTCCTTTCTTTAAAACAAAATACAACAAACAAAAAAACAAGACCCCTTTCATTTGATTCTATCCTCCTGTAAAGCTGTCAATCTATGTATCTTCTCTGTGTCATAACCAACACCTAGGAACAGTCATCTGGGGATGGAGCCAAGATGGCAGAGTAAAAGCACAAACTTAGCATGGGCTCTAACTTCAAGCACCTGCAATACCTGTAAAAAATGGCTCTGAACAAATTTGAAAGCTACAGAAGCCAGAAAGAGACAGAGAGAAACAAATATCCCTCTGAAAGCAGCCTGGCAGGCCAACAGGGAAGGTCTATTGCAGTGCACTGGGAGCTGCATACAGGCCCCAGTAGGCCATGGTTCTGGCCCCAGGGAAGCCCCAACCAGTACCCAGTCTAGCCAGAGCAGACTTCAGGAGAGAGAATCACCTGCAGCTGTGGCACTTTCCAGACTCCTCCACCCATAAATGCCAAAGAGAAAATAAAAGGTCATTTGGGAACTCTGTTGTAAGGGGGTGAAGGAACAGTGAAGTCTGACCCAGGGCAAGAAGGGGTAGGAGGCATGGTGGTGCCACATGGCTGCTTTCAGAGCTCCTGGCCTGCAGATCATAAGGGGGCCAACCAACTATTAAGAGAGTAACTGCTCTTGTTTTGACCTGCCTGGATCTGTATCATGGTCTTGGGTGGTGGTCCTAGGCTGTGTGGCAAGTGAGCCAGAGTTTGTGGGGGCTGTAGAGAGGGTACCCAACTAATAGCTCTGGCAGCTTCCTAAAACCTACCCATTTGGGACAAAGCTCTCTCCATTCTGGAAGCAGAGTTCTACCATGTCAAAGAGCTCAAAAGTCAAGTAATTGGCAAGATGAGAAAGCATAATCAGACCATAGAATCCTTTTTTGGGGACAAAAAGGAACAAAGCATGGAGCTGGAGGACAACAATGAAGTCAGAACTCCTGCATCAAAAGCTTCCAAGAAAAATATGGATTGGTCATAGGCCATAGAGGATCTCAAGAAGGATTTTGAAAATCAAGTAAGAGAAGTGGAGGAAAAACTGGGAAGTGAAATGAGAATGATGCAAGAAAATCATGAAAAGAGAGTCAAGAGCCTGCTAAAGGAGATCCAAATAATTCTGAAGAAAATAACACCTTAAAAGGTAGGCTAACTCAAATGGCAAAATAGGTCCAAAAAGCCAATGAGTAAAAGAATGTCTTAAAAAAAGCCAAATTTGCCAGATGGAAAAGGAATTTCAAAAACTCACTAAAGAGAATAATTCCTTCAAAATTAGATTAGATCAATTGGAAGCTAATGACTTTATGATAAATCAAGATACTACAAAATAGATTCAAACAAATGAAAAAAAAATAGAAGGCAATGTGAAATATCTCATTGGAAAAACCACTGACCTGGAGAATAGATCCGGGACAGACAATTTAAAAATTATTGGAATACCTGAAAGCCATGATCAAAAAAAGAAACTAGAAATCACCCTTCAAGAAATTCTCCAGGAAAATTGCCCTGATATTCTAGAAACTGAGGACAAAATAGAAATCGAAAGAATTCACTGTTTGCCTCTTGAAAAAGATCCCCAAAAGAAAACTCCTAGGAATATTATAGCCAAATTCCAGAGTTCCCAGGTCAAGGAGAAAGTATTACAAACAGCCAGGAAGGAGCAATTTTAGTATTGTGGAAACACAATCAGGATAAAACAAGATCTAGGAGCTTCTACATGAAGGGATCCAAGGGCTTGGAATATGATATTCTAGAGGTCAAAGGAGCTACCATTAAAACCAAGAAGCACATACCCAGCATAACTGAGTATAATACTTCAGGGGAAAATATGGTCATTCAATGAAATAGAGAGCTTTTAGGCATTCTTGATGATAAAACAAAACTGAACAGAAAATTTGACTTTCAATTATAAGAAGCAAGAGAAGCATGGGAAGGTAAACAGGAAAAATAAATTATAAGGAACTTGTTAAAGTTGAACTATTTATGTTCCTACATGGAAAAACAATAATTGTAACTCATCAGACTTTTCTCAATACAAGGATAGTTGAAGAGAATATATATGTATATATGCACATATTTATGTATGTGTACATATAGGATGGTGTATATGTATATAAATGTATATGTGAGTGTGTGCATATGTGTGTACATGTATCCATAGACAAAGGGCACAGGAAGGGTAGAGTATGAAGGCATGATATCTTAAAATTAAGAGGTGAGAGAGGAATATATTGGGAGAAGGAGAAGGGCTGAGATAGATTAGAGTAAATTATCTTATATAAAAGAGGCAAGAGAACACTGTCACAATGGAGTGGAAGAGTAGAAAGGTGAAAGAGAATGGGTCAACCTTACTCTCATTGAATTTGACTTAAGGAGGGAATAACTTACACTTTCAATTGGGTATCTTACCCCACAGGAAAGCAGGGGGAAGGGTATAAGAGAGGGGATGATAGAAGGGAGGACAGATTAGGTGAGAGGGTAGTTAGAAGCAAGCACTTTTGAAAAGGGACAGGGTCAAAGTAGAAAATAGGATAAGGTAGTCATGGAATAGGATGGAGGGAAATATAGTTAGTCTTTCACAGTATAACCACCATAGAAATGTTTTGCACAACTACACATGTACAACCTATGTTGAATTGCTTGTCTTCCTAAGTGGGGGTGGGTGAGGAGGGAAGAAGGGAAAGACTCTGAAACTCAAAGTTTCAAAAAACAAATGTTAATGCATGTTACATGCAACTAGGAAATAAGATATACAGGCACTGGGGCATAGAAATCCATCTTTCCCTACTAGAAAGTTAGTGGGGGACAATGGGGGAGCAAATAAATTACAACAGATTGGGGGAAGGGATTTTCAGTAGGCTTGCTATTTTGGGGTGGGGGTTGGGGAGATATGGGGGGAAACATTTTTAACTCAAAATCTTGTGGAAATGAATGTTGAAAACTAAAATAAATAAATAATTGGAAAAAAAGAAAAGTCATCTGTATCATTACCTACAATTTCTCACATCCCTTTTACTTCTTAATCTCATGCAATCTAGCTTATGTTCATAGAACTTTATTGAAACTGCTTTATCTAAGGTTATATCTCTTTATTTCTACATCCACCATCATTTCTCATCCTTTATTTTTTAAAACAATATGGAGCATTTGGTACTGTTAAACATGCCGTCCATGATGGTTTTTTTTTCCCTTTCTGAGTTTTTGTAACAATGCTCTGTCATGTTTCCATTACTACTTGGTGAAGTAAACTTTCTCAATATTCATTCTAGGTTCTTCTTAGGACAACATCCATGTCCAGATCTTTGTCTTTGCCCCCATTCTGGGGTATGCCTCAAGACCCTGTCAAGGGCAATAACCTCTTTGCTCTATTGATAACTTCATTAGATCCTGTATATTCAACTTCTGTCTTCTCTTACAGGTGTCTGAAATCTACATTGCAGTTGATATCCCTTTCCTGAGATTCATGTTCACATCCTTGACTTCTTTCTGGACTTCTCTACTTGATAGACTCCTCAAACCCAACAAGCCCCAATTATACCATTATTTTCCCATTAAAACACATCTCTTCTCCAAACATCTGTTTCTTTTGATGGTACCATCATCCTTCTTTGTTACAGAGTTTCACTACATAGGTATCATCTTGAATTCACCACATTCATTCATAGCCCATATTCAGTCATTTGCCATCCCTTCTCAATTCCACCTTCTTCATATCTCTTGCATCAATCCTCATCTCTCTATTCAAACAACCAATAGCATAATATCGATCCTTATCCCCTGGGCTTGGTCTCCCTGCCTCAAATATCTTCCCTGATCAATCCATCCTTCACACAGTTACCAAAGTGACATTTTTGGGGGGGAGGCAAGTGAGGTTAAGTGACCTGTCCAACATCACACAGGGAGTAAGTGTCTAAGGCCAGATTTGAACTCCTGATTCCAGGGCTAGTACTCTATCCACTGCACCACCTACCTGCCCCTAAAGTGAAAATCTTAAAAGATATATGTGACTGTAACATTTCCCTTTTAAAGGAAATTCAGAAGCTTCTCATTGCTTTTAGGATAAAATACAAATTCCTCCATGAAACTACTAAACAATATTGATCCAGCATGTCTTTCCTGGATGATTTCATGTTAATCCCCCTACATTCCAGCAAACCTCATCCACTTATTATTCCCTATATACACCCCCAACCCATGTGACTTTACATAGGATCTTTCTCCTTACTAGGATGTTGTCCTTTATCATTTCCAGTTTAGGTTATTTTAAGTTGATATAACTGCCATACACATTTCACTCTTTTGATCTCTTTAATACCTTATCATAGTTTATTTAGTAACATTTGTTTGTATACATGTGATATTATTAGTAGCTGTACAATTTTCAAGACATCTTTTCCTAATTTCTTCACATGCTACTTCCATCCTCCCCACCCACCACCCCCACCAAAAATTAATCATGGTATATTTATCTTGTAAATACCCTATACTTTTGAAAATGGTATTTTTCACATTGCCTTCTATTTTAAAAATTTTTTTTGCATCTAATAGTATCTTGATTTCCCATAAGGTCACTAGCTTCCATTTGCTCCAATCTAATTCTGAAGGAATTATTCTCTTCAGTGAGCTTTTGAGATTCTTTTTCCTTCTGGCAAATTCGACTTTTTAAGGCATTCTTCTCCTCATTGCCTTTTTGAGCCTCTTTTGCCATCTGAGTTAGTCTATTTTTTAAGGAGTGATTTTCCTGTCAGGCTGTTGACTTTCATTTCATAATTTTCTTGCATTGTTCTAATTTCTCTTCCCAGTTTTTCCTCCACTACTCTTATTTTGTTTTCAAAATCCTTCTTAATCTCCTCTCTGGCCTGTAAGCAGCTTATCCTTTTGATGGAAGCTTTTGGTGCAGGAGTTCTGACTTTGCTGTCTTCCTCCTGTTCCATGCCCCAATCCTTTTTGTCCCCCAAAAAGGAATCCAAAGTCAGACCACTGTGCTTGCCTTGCTTCCCTTACTTACTCATGTTGCCACTCAATTACTTGACTTTTGAGCTTTTTGCCACAGCAAGACTCTGCTCCCAGAGCAGGGAGCTTTGTCCCAATTGCTGGGGTTTTCTCAGCTGCTGGAACTATTAGTAGGCTGCCCTCTCTGAAGCCTCCACATGCTCTGGCACACTAGTCACGCACTCCAAGACCCCCCCACTCCCCAGACAGTGATACAGATCCAAGCAGGTTAAAGCAAGAGTGATTACCCATCAGACTGGTCACTTGGTCCCCCTACAATCTGCAGTCCAGAAGCTATGAAGCAGCCACATGGCAGTGGTTGGATGGCCGCCACCCCTCAGCTGCTTCTTGTCCCGGAGGCAAACGCTGACCACCCTTCTGAACTCCTAGGTCCAAAAGTCCACACTGTACTGGCCTCTCACTTTATCCTTAGCATCTATGTGTTGATAATTCTGGAAACTGCCAAAGCTGCTGGTGATCTTAAGACTCTCCAGCTGGTGGCTGGTTGTGGTGGCCCAGAGGCTAAAACCTCAGGCTTGTGTGGGGCTGGGCTCGGCTCCCAGAGCACTGTGCTGGCCCCTTCCTGCCAGACTGTTGCACTGTCTTCAGTGGAAGGTCAGATTCTCTGTGTCATTTTGTGGGTTCTGTAGCTTCAAAGTTTGTTTAGAGTCATTTTTGACATGAATCAGAGGAGGTGGGAACAGGAGCCCTGAGAAAGTCCTGTTTCTACACCGCCATCCTAACTCTTCCCCCTTATCCATATTCTCAACACCTACTTTAGGGTCTAACATGAAGTGGGTACTTAAGTGTTTGTTGAATTTGGGCATCAATGTGGGTATTCTATCCTATGACTTCACTCACAATGCATGGCTTCTCAAGTGGGTAGTGCCCTTTGTGGTTATCTCGCCTCAGATTAAAAAAAAATGTCAATTGAGAATTATCAAATAATCTCACATTTAAATTAGCTTAGTTAATGTCATATACATAAGCAGTATAAAAAGTGCATGCTACTTAGTACCATATATTCCCCTTTCTACTTTTTTGCCACTTCAGGAACAAAAGAGGACCCATAAAAATAAAGGCCAGTAAAAATTATCAGTTTAAATATTTGCTATGGACAAATGATTCGTCACTTAGTCCCCAACCTCTTGGTCATGACGGTCTGTGTTTAAGTAGGTTGGTTCTTGGAAAGGTAGATTATTTTCTCAGGAAGACCACACATAGAGGCTTTCTAGATTGAACTAGCATAACCTTCAGTAATTCAAAATTAGTTATATATGCCATATGAATTATTTATATATCCCAATATATCAATAGGACTTGTGGGAAAAGCTGATTACCAGTACACTTTAAACAAAACTCTTGCATAATAACACCAAATTCTCATAGTTAAAATGAAAGAATTATTGAGTGAATTTAAGAAGTGAAGTTTAAAAGGGGCTACTGGATCCTTATTTGTCTGGTTGGTTTATTCAGACAAATCACTGCTGATTCAGTAGGAAGGAAATAATCTCTCAATTCTCCATTTTTTTTTTTTTGTACTGACTGATGAACTGGTCTAATTTTTATGTAACTGATATTTATGCCATCATATTTGTCTTTGCTATGGCATTAGTTAACATAATAAAGGCCAGTACAGAGTCTATATACTTATAACAACAATAAAAAGTTTGGTTATGTAGTGTGTTAAGTTACATGAATACTTTCATCCTAATACCCATATTCACCTTATTATTTCTGATTGAAGACTCTTCTTTAGAGGCTTAGCTTGGTTATGTTGTCCTCGAAACTTCTCCTGCCCTCCATCCACCACTGAAATTGATCTCTTTGTACTAATTTTTCCTGGACTTCATTGTCTTGATTTTTTCCATTTTCCTAATCTATCCTTTATCTTAATCCAGTAACAGTTGCAGTTTATCCCCCCTGCCCCAAACCCTGAAATTCCAATGGCTTTGCATTCTCACTGATGCAGATATTCACTTCAAGCCTGCATGTTTTCTCATGCTATATAATTGACCCATACTTCATAATCCTCCTATTCTTTTAAGACAAGGGGTATACCCAGTGTACTAGTGGGTCTTCCTCAGTTGTTATCTTGAAATCATGAAAATATCTGTAGAACACATAGTTTTTCACTTAGGCATATATTTCCTTGATGACATCCTAGTCAGTGTTTCTTTTTTTTTTTTTGCCTTTTAGAGGGTAATTGAGGTTAAATGACTTGCCCAAGGTCACATGGCTAGTTAAGTGTTTGAGGTTAGATTTGAACTCAAGTCCTCCTGACTCTAGGGCTGATGCTCTACTCACTGCACCACCTAGCCACCCCCAGTGTTTCTTTATAGTATATTGTTTGGTACATCTTGCCGCTTGTGTATACCCTCTGAAAGATGCTCATTTTTAATTCTTCAAAATCTATACTATCTCATGGTTCATAGTCATACAGATATAACAGTAAATTATTCATATTTAAAATATGAGACTGTTTTTGAAAGATTTTAGGTTTCACTAAAGAGCTTTGTAAGTCTTGAAGGAAATTCAGCCTGTTCTCCTCAATTTGTTTAATTTGGGCTCAACTCTTTGTCCTTTTCCCATGTCTATTCCACATATGTGTGCATTCATCTATATATGTGTATACATATATGCACATATAGTGTATATATACATACATATATGTATAAAACACACACATACATACACACATATATATGTATGAGCATATATATACTAACATATTGATGGGTGAACTCTAAATATTATCAGTCTAACTACTTGTTTGAACAATAGGTGTTTTTCATCCATTTTGTTTTCGCTGTACAGATGGTTGGACCAAATTCTTTTGAGCACTTAAGCTTTTCCAGAAGGATTGTGTTGCTTCAGGCAGGCTTATTGTATCTAACATAATTTTCTTTATAAACAGTAGAATTTGGAGGAAATCACTATCTCAAGGAACCCTCATTTTACCTTAGACTCTTTATCTGGTTCCTTTTATGACAGGGATGGAATGCTTTTGGTAAGCATGCATTGCCATGTATTATGCTTGATTTGATATTGGTAACAAGAGAATTATCAATTTTTTTTCTCTTTAGCGATATCTTTAAAAAATTCTCATAATTTTGATGCATAAATGGGAGACATTTTTTTCAGAAAAGAGTATTTAAGGAATTCTTTTGCTCTTTTAAATCTTAGGCTTTTTTTTAAGTCAATAAATGTAAAAAAACCCCCACAGTGGTATCTTGTTTTTTCTACATCATCAAGTTAATCATGAGATAATATGCACACATACATGCACACATATATACATACACACATATATAGGCATACACTCACAAATATATATGCATATGTATATGTGTGCATATATGTATATACGTAGATATATATTTTCTATCACTTATAAAGCTTATTTCTCACTAATTTTCCACAAATTCCCTCACCAAAGATGCCTTTGATGTATGTGTGTAATATAATCATTAAAAACATTTGTACTGTCCTCACTTCCACAGCACACATTTTGAAATGAGAATGATACAGGGAACATTGTCATGGTCTCTATGCAAGGATGACATGCAAATTTGCAAAGTTTGAATTTTTTTAAATTCCTTTAAGTGGTCATCTTTATGAATTAGATGGGCAAATAAGTTTTTCCCTTCCCATGCCACAAAATCTGGTAGATTTTTTGTTAAGCATATAAGGTTAGATAAGGTCACTTTTGGGATAGTTTATGTTCAAGAACAAGAGAAGAGAAATAAGTTATATCCTACAAAGTGGGAGATGCATGGGTTAATTGGGTTTGTCTAGGTACCAGTGATAGAACTAGATTTTGCCTGATTGGGAACATGCATTTCCCCCAGGTTTTGAGGCAAATTACGGTATACTAGATTTAGGGGATACATTTTTATTAATATTTGAATATTATATAGAAGCAGAGGATTGTAGGGGATAGAATATTTGGTTTTGGAGACTGAAATATTTGAGTTCAAATCCCTACTGTGACACTTATTAGTTATGTGGTACTGCAAAGGCCACTTTTACCTCTTGGTCACTCAAGCGACTTCTTAAGATTGATCTATTAACTTATATAAAGGAGGGTTGTGATGCTTTGTTGTAAAGTACCTAGGAATCCATGCAGTCAAGCAATCATGGTTCCTTCTTTTATTCAAATACTAGATGACAATAAATATGATTTACTGTCATTTCAAAATGCTGCATTTTCAGTGAGAAAGATGTCTAATTTCCAGGGACTAAAACAGCTTGATATAGTCATATATTCCTTGCTGAGTTGTAATCACTCAAAAATACAGAGCTCATATTTATAGCTGCTGTTTGGGACTAGAGTACTCAATGCAGGAAGGATACTAAATAGAAAAAAATGCTATCAGGATTATTACTCTGATACTACTCATCATGCTTATTCCTCGTCTCCCCCAAATTATACAAGAATAAAAAAAAATCTATGGTATTCTATGGTATTTCTCCACTTAATGAATATGCCAGCACAAGGAACATACAAAGTCATTATTTCTTGACATTAATGAAATCAACTTTTCCAGCACAATTTTAAAAGGCAGTTGAACAACAATGCATTAAATTACATTAAAACCAGGTCAGCTGCTTTGCATTTCTAACAATATGCCCATACTTCCATGAAGGGTAATCTTAAACCTTTTTTTCCTCCCAGAGCAGCCAGTACATCTTTATCATAAAATTCCAAATGTTTCAACAATAGCCAATTGTTAAGAAGTAGACAATTATTTTTCAGCACCCATTGATTAATGACTTAGTCTATGACACAGAAACTAGAGAACAAAGGAGTCCATTATAATAATGCATAGGTATTAAACCATCTTCATTAATAAGTTCTTGTGGATTTGGCTTAGCATAAAACCAAATATGCCATAAAGATAGCCAGCAAGTATGGACTTTACATATTTCTTAAAAATGTCTGATGGAAGAAAGGGAAGACTCAATTATGTTCCTGAACTTAGTGAAAAAACTACTTTGTTCATACACATATTCTAGGTTAACTGAATGAGAATTATTATGATAGCTCATGTTTAACACTGGTATGTATAGAAATATTATTAATAAAATAAACTATTGTCTGCAATTAGTATCCCAAAGTCCAGTATTTCATATAATCATAATCTGTTGAGGATTAGACACAATAATAACAATAGATCTGTGATTTCTGCTATCACAATTCAGTGGCCTAAGGCACAGACAATTTAGATATCACAATGGAGGAATAACATTGTTGAAACATAATTTTAGAAAGAAGGTACTTAAGGGTCAAGTTCTGCCTGAAATTTCCTCTATGCTGACAGATTTATTGAAATGTGATATCATTATTACCATATCATTTAATGTTTCTTCCAGCATCATATCATAGAGGTTTTTAAAAAATATATTTTAGTAATAGGTCATTCTTCCTTGAAGACTAAAGCACTGAAATTACAGAAGGTATAAGCAGCACATCTTTGACAAAATTTTGAACATAGGGGAGCTTTCTGTATGGAAAACTTTCTATGAGTTATTGGTCTTATTGAGAACTTGTGTGCTTTTTCTTAAAAACAACAACACAACTCCTTTGGGCCTTGTGCAAAACTGAGTAGTTGAGGAGGTTTGCTTTTGTTTACTTGCCTCCTGATACCCACTTTCATTGACTCTCTTTTCTTTTGTCCTCATTAATATACTATTGTTTGTTTCTAGACCCCCAAAGTGTCTACACACCAAGTTTCCAGCCAAGTTGCCCAGCTGAATGGAGGCAGGCAGTTCAGGTCCCTACAAATATATCTTATCAAAAACTTCAAAAAATAACCCCGAAAGGAATAAAGATCAAGAAATCCAATGAGAAATTACAGTAAGCAGTTTCATTTATTCCATAATAATAACAGTAAAATAATAATTGAGAAGTCCATATGTAATAGGTAAAGGATCCCCCAAACTAACCAGTATCTGCTCTCTGGCAAACCAGGATGACAGGATCCCAGCATGAACAAAGACAGCAAGAGAAGAACCCGGTAAAGCCCTTGGGTCATCTAAAACCCTCATTAGCAATATTGGAAAGCATATTATAGGGCACAGACTTAAATCAACACTGACCAATCTGACCATGACAATACTCAGTTTTAGAAAGCCCAAGGGTACCTTTTTTTTGCTTTTCACCAGTCAATCAGCAAATGAATATCACCACCTCTTACATACCAGGCACTGTTGTAAGGATATTATTACTACTCACTATGACCTTGCATTCTAATGGGAGAAAATGATAAATGAAGATTTCATAAATATAAAGTTAATAAACGCATACATACATTTTTATCTAGGTGGTTGAGTAAATAGAGAAGTGAACCTGGAGTTGTAAAGTTTTGAATTCAAACACCACTTCAGATAGTTACTAGGTATGTGACCCCGGGGAAATCATTTAGCCTCTTCCTGTCTCATTTTCCTCATATGTAAAATGGGCATAAAAGTATTTTTCTCCTTCTAAGGTTGTTGTGAGAATAAAATGATATACTTATCAAGTATTTTGCAAACCTCAAAAAGTGTTATGTAAATGCTAGTTATTATTATTTAATGCAGAGTAATTAGATATAAGGTATTAGATATAAGATATAGATATAAGTAATTAGATATGAAGATGAGAGAAAAGACCCTAGTAGTAGAAAGAATCAGGTATATGGTGCATGAGTTGAGTGATGAAGAAGCAATAATGTTCTAATATTAGACTAAATGTCTCCTTTCAGAAACTTAGTATCTTTAAATGTTATTGAGGGAGTTAAATAAGAAGAGCAAAAGATTGGAGAGTGAATTGGTTCTGTTCTTAAGGTTTTAAGAGGGCCAGAAAAAGAATGGTAAAAAGAATCTCTTAATGTAGAAAAAAGAAATAAGGGAGTGAAACAGAATGCTCGAAATTGGAGGGCAAATGATTATATAAACATAGAGAAAAGGGGAGCAGGAATCAGATAGAGTTCACTCTTATCTGAAATGGCCAATGGAGCATTAAATACAAAGCAGTCTTTAAAAAATAAATACATATAATTCAACAGGAAAAAAAGTCTGGTATCAGGAAGTGATTTTGGGATATCATGCAATGGTAATGGCAAGGGGAGGGGAAATAGAAAAAAAAAGCAAATTGAGGAATGGATGAATAAACTGTGGTATATTAATATAACACACCTTAACAAATGACAAAAAATGATTTCAAGAAAATCCTGGGAATCAGGAAATGGTGCATAGTAAATTACAACAGCAACTACTACTACTACTACTACTACTACTACTACTACTACTACTACTACTACTGTCACAACAATAGCATCTGCATGGTATTTTAAGGTTTGCAAAGCATTGTATCTCGGGTATTTCACTTAATTTTCACACCAACACTGTGAATTAGGTATTATTATTATTATCCCTGCTTTACACATGAGGAAACTGAGGATAGTAAACTTCCTCAGGGTCACATAGCTAGTAAATGTTTCAGGTAGGATTTGAACTTAGATTACCTGACTCCAGGGTTCTTATCCACTACATCTACCAGGTGTGAAGGGACCAGAACTAAAAGAATAATTTATAGATTGCTAACAACATTGTAAAGAAAATCAATTTTGGAATACAGAATTATTAGCAGAGCAGTGAGGAACCAGTTCTCCAAAAGACCTATGTGATGCATAGTATTCATGTTCTGACAGAGAGGTGATGAATGTGAGTGGGTAGGAGCACTGTGTGGATTTGTTCAGCTTGACTATGCATATTTATTATAAGTCTCACACCTGCACCCCCCCTCCTCCTGCCGCTTTTACTGGTGGACTTGGTGGAATAGTTCAGGTACACATTGGACAAGAAGACCTCTAAGTTTACTTAAAAGGCATCAAGGAAGCATGGTGGATAAAGTCAGGAAGATAAGAGTTCCAGTCTGTACTAAGACACTGGCTGAGTGTCTCTGATTAAGTTAATTTCTCTCTGCCTCAGTTTCCTGAACTGTAATATGGGGACAATAATAGCAGGATTGTTATGAAGAGTAAATTAAATTTTATATATATATATATATATATATATACATACATACACACACACACACATATATATATATATAAATTTTGCAGTGATGTAATCTTAATTCCAGTCATATTAAACAAAATCCCTTATTGATTCTTAAGGAAAAAAAATCTCCTGATAATTTCACTTTTTTTTAAAATTCATAGCAATATCACTGGATATATAGAAATAATTTCTTTCCTTCAAATAAATCATTTTAAATTGATAAATAATTTAAAAATTGGGAAATTTCATCTTTTTTTAGTTGAAAAGTAAAAGAGAAAATAAAGTTGTATGATTGAAGGAGTAGATAAAAACAAAGTTAACCAGAGATTATAGTGTTGTGTGATGTTATAGGAAGTATACTGTAGGGGACCTGAGTTTTAACTCTGGTTTCAACATTGATCCTATCATGTTTTTTGCTTCTTTTGAGAAACAAAGGTGAAATATATGCCCTATAGCATCTCTTGTGAGGAACATTCTACATATATTCCCAACAAGATTATCATAATTTAAATCTCAGATCAATAGGATTCAGTTTAATTTTTTAAGTCCTTTATTGTGATAGTCTATGATCTTAATATCTATTCTTCTTGACCCACTCTATTTTAGAGGGTGCAGTACTGAGTTGAGAGGCAGGAAGACAGACCTAGGTTCAAACCTTACCTCTCATATTTTCTGACTATGAACCTATGAGATGTCTTATAACATATTTGTTCCTTAAAACACTCTAGGATTTGTCTCCCAAGTCAGAGACTGGTTGGAATATGTATTAAGCACATTCCCATAATGACCATTTCCTACCTGGTTAAAGCACCTATATTTCATATGTTAGTGTACTTGTTTCTGAATGCCTAGAATATTAGACACCCAACAAATGTTTCTTGAAATGACAAAAAAGCAAAGGATAAAAGAGGAGGTCCATTGAGAGATTTTAAAAACTGAACAAATGAATGTAAAAGTAAATTCACAAAGAAATAGAGAGGAAATGGACAGATTTGAAAGTAGTAGGTTAAATATATATATGTATATACACATATGTGTGTGTGTAAAATATACATATATTTGTGTGCACATATAGATATATATTTATATACAATATACCATAAAGATATACATGCATATATTATTTATAAGTATATAATATAAATTTAAATCAATTAGTATTATAGATATTGATAGTTTCATGTAAAATAATCTATTTGTGTTTAATTTGGTATGTGAAAATACTCATGAGGTTGGTTTGTTTTCATTAAAGTTCAAATATTTTTAAGGGCCCTTCCAAGGAGGGACATTTGGGGAAAGGTGAGTCCTATCTCCATTCTTCTATCCCTGGCTACATCTACTTTCAGCTTGGTTGCAATTAATTAATACCTGAAATGCCAACATTAAAGATTCATTTCACTGTCCCCTGTTTTATCAGCTAAGTCACTGGAAAGGATCAGATAAATTAATTAGAACTGTCATTAAGTGAATTATAAGGCTAAATATGAACCTCTCTGTATGATCATGGTAAATATAGTCTTTGCCACCCAATTTAGTCTGAAGTTCTATTGTCATTTTGAATTGGCCCATTGTATTTGTCATTCTGTGTGGTTCATCTCTCATGTATGTTGATATGAAGCAGTGGAGGTAGAGTGAAAAGCACTGGACTCCAAAGACTGAGGTTGGAATTCCACTTTCATTTTTCACCAGCTAAAATTATAAGCTTCTCTTATGTTCAGTATCTCCAACTGAAAATTGGAGATAAAACCTCTTGCCCTAAATTCCTGACATTGTTTGGGAGATCAAGTGAAAAGAATTTATAAGGAGCTTTTTAAATATGTCACTATTATTATTATTATGTTCTCACCTAGATGATAAGCTTCTTAAAAGAGAGAACTTTACCATAAATTATGCATACTCAAAACTATTTGACCTGAGGTATCTCAATTTAATGAAGTTTAACTGAAATAAAACAATAAAAAAATGAGAAATTCAAAAAAGTATGGAGGCTATGTTAAACTGCACCTAGCAGACTACCTGTTTAATAATTACTTGTAGAATACCTAAATGAATGGCTGCTACTAGTAAACTAATTCTTTTATAGCAATAACTCTTCATCAGGTACTGTGCTAAGTGTGTTATAATTATTATCTCATTTGATTCTCACAACAACACTGGGGAGTGGAGAAAATGCTATTATTTTCCCATTTTACAGATGAGGAAACTGAGGCAGTGGTCAAATGACTTGCTCAGGCTCACACACAGTCAGCATATATCTGAGGCTAGATTTGAACTCAGGTCTTTCTGATTCCAGGTCCAGTGATTTATCCAGTAAGCCACACAGCTGCACTCAGCTTACTTGTGATGACTGGGCTTAATAATTTTTTTTTTATCAATATTCATAGTTGCTGATTACCTAATTTCTTTTGAAATTGAACTTTTTTTTTCACTTCAAAGATTTACTTCTTATCCTTTGGAAAATAACTTTGGATGTATATGTGTTACCAGGATAGACTATATAATATGATATAGATGTACATTCCCCGTAGTGGGTTGTTACTCTTAATGGCCACGTGAAATGGTGAGTTTATTTGATTCTATTTTATTGCTGAAAATAAATGATTGACTCAAAGTGGCAGAGAGAGTAAGACCTACATTTGCACCTGAAATCTCTCCTATTCCAGAGAACTGAGTGAGACAAAGAATCAGAAATCTATTCACAAAGAAGTCATTTTATCACTCCCTCTGTCCCCACTTAGGTAAATGTCTAGACTAGACATCTGCCTTAAAAAAAAGTGACATTGATTTGTCATTTTTCCAAAGCCTTGAGATCACCATGAGATTTTTTTTTATTTCTATGGGTTGTTTGGGAAACAACTGAGAAGGATGTAGGTATTGATAACAAAGTTTTTGCAATGTGAGACCAGAGGCTTTGACTTTGTTCACTCCCCTCGTAGGAAGGAATTTATCTGTTAAGACTGAGAACTTCTGGGAAATCCTGTCTATTAGTGGGGGAATCCCTGCCCAGATCATCTATCAAACAAATAATTTTTGAATGAATGAATACAAGGAAGATGTGTATACCTATGATCAGAACTGTCCAGGAAAGCATATTCATAGTCCTTAGTAAATCATTTTAATGAGAAGTCAGCATCATATAGTGGAAAGAGCTCTCTGTATTTGGAATTAGAAGGTCAGTCTAAATTCTGTCTCACCTATTTATGACCTGGGTGATGTCAGACAAGTCATGTCAATTCTCTAAGCCTCAGTTTCCTTATCTGCAAATTGAAGAATTTGGACTACTAGGTTGAAAGTGTTGAACTAGAAGACCTGAGGTTTCTTTTAAATCTGTGATCCTATAATTTAATATTTAATCACCACTCAATTGATTTTTTAACCAGACCTATTATTTCCTTGACATTCTGAAATTTCCATATTAGAGTAAATTGGTATCTGCTTTACAACTTAATAGTCCTTGTTGTCTAGGGTTCAAGAACTATCTTTACTTGGCTAGGTTCATACTGCCAAAAGGTGTTTAGAGGCGAGATTTTTACCCAAGACTTCCTGGTTCCAAGGCAAGTTTCCTAGCTATTATGCTATGCTAGCAATTGCTACCCTTGTGACTAATAATTCTATCTACTTTGAATAGCCCCATCTGTTTTCATAGAATAATGGGCATACAAACAAATCAACATTCTGAAGCAGTGTAAGACATTTCTGTTATATCTACATGATCAAAGGAAGTTTTGACAGGGAATAAATGACTGAATTTGGGCATGGGTGGTGGCATTTTTATCACACAAAGACATGCAACGGTGGTAACTATTTTCTTTGCCATATTAAGAGGCTTTTAAATAAATCAGTTAATCAATATCCTTTGAGGAACTTAAATAGTCTTTCTCTGGGCCACTGTCTATCATTCAGGTTTTTTTTCCTGAATACTTTCTAGGTACAATTTACTGTTAATTTCTATTTATGATATATGGAAGTATCAAGCATTACCTGCCCTCAAGGAGCTTTCTAGTCTGGTTAGGGAGTTATGAGATAGATGGGGAAAGAGATAAATAATCATACAGGAACTGAATAATTTCAAACAACAATAAAAGTGCCTAAAGGTCAAAGAGAGATTAGGATTGTATGGGAATAAGTCAAAGATTAAGTAGAGTTTGCCCAAGGTCCCTGCAGGATATGTAAGAAGAGATGGAGAAGAGGTGTATCTGAGGTAATTGAAAATGGCATAAATAATTGTTGTTATTGTTCAGTCATTTCAGTCCTGTCTGACTTTTCATGCACCCGTTTGATGTTTTCTTTTTAAAAAATATGTATTTACTTCTAGTTTACAACATTCAGTTCCAGAGTCCCTTCAGTTCCAAATTTTCTCACTATTCCAGCTTCTCCCCCCTGCCCCCGCCATGGTGGCATGCAATCTGATATAAGTCCTACAAATACATTTACACTAAACATTAGTCAAGTTGTAAAGAACAATTGTAACCAATGGAATGAAAAAATACCCAATATGCTAGAAGATCAACAATCAGAACTGCAAACAAGACTGATGAATCTGTATGGAAAATCTTCATCAATGATTTCTCCCAAAATGAAGATAAGATGCAGATGATTGTATTCAGTTCACAACGTGGCACTAGGCCAATGCCCACCTTATTCCATGATCACAAGTGAGAATTTTTGAGAGCTGAATTAATTTCCAGTCTCAAGAGTCATATTATGTTATTTGCTACTTTAGTTTACCAACTTAGAAAGAAGCAATAGAGATTTTTTGAGTGGATGACATTCTTTTGGGTGGGCAAGTTAAGAAACTATTTTCACTAGCACTTTAATATGGAGTTTTGGTGTTCATATCTGCTGATGCATTTCTTCCTTGTGAACAGTCTTTCTGTCGTTGTTACTTTTTTTTTTTTGCTTTTGCTTTTTGGAGGGGGGAAGAAAGGGCAATTGGGGTTAAGTTACTTGTCCAGGGTCATATGGCTAGTAAGTGTTAAGTGTCTGAGGCTGAATTTGAACTCAAGTCCTCCTGGTTTCAGGGTAGGTGCTCTATTCACTGAGCCACCTAGCTTCCCCCTTGTTACCTTTTCTGAAAGATTTGGAAGTAGAGATTTGCATGCTTCTGTACTTGAGCTATCAGGTTTAATGCATTTTCTGTCTGACCATGCCTTCAGTGATTTTCTACAGGTTTTACCATCTACAAATTTCATTAGTTTATCACCTATGTTTATTCAACCAGAATGCTGATGAAAATCACTGTCTCCATTTTAATAAAATGAATCAGGAATTATTGCAGTTGTTGCCCATTCCATGATACACCTTTACCTTAATTCTATTTTATCTAGTCCCATTTATCTTCCTTTTCTTTTTCCCTATTGTCAATACATATGCCATTAACAAAGCCCTGTCTTTTCCCTTCTATTCTTTTAATTGAGCTTCCCTTTATATCCACATAGAAATGTCCTAACAACATATTCTTTCCCACTGACCATAACAAACCTACCCTAAATTCTGTATTCTTTTGCTAATGAGTTTCATTATTTTCTTATTGGGTGACACACACACATTTATCTGCATATACATTTGCAAATATATCAGAACTGCAAGGGATCATAAACTGAGTATAAGAAGCCAGGACTTGCAGACTTGAGGTAGGGCTAGAAGGAAACTTTAGGACAGAGTTGGGGGCCTGATTCTGAAACCAGTGTTTAAAGTAGATCTAATGGTCTGAGAACAGGTGTATAGTAATGACTATACTTTCATTACTGCAATCCAAGATAACTGTGTTACACATCCATCCATTATCCATCCATCCATCTATTAATCTATCTATCTATCTTTCACCAATCATTAACTACCTATTTAGCAACTAACTAGTTGTTTGTTGGTAACTGCTGGTTCATACTGAGTTTTCAATCACTTTAAGTCTTTTTCACATGAAATGTTCTGTAGAGCTTAATGAATTCCCAATCCTATATTTATTCTGTTGACTTTTATATGTTAAGCATCAGACAAAAAAAACCTCTCTTTCATGAACTTTTTGTTCACCTCAATTATATTTGACTATTAGATTCATTACACTGACTCTAGCCTATTGAGATGATTTTGCATCCTGACTCTGATTCAAAATATTGCTAACCCTTCCTCCTTTACAATGTCCACCTTTTGGTATACCAGCAACATCTATACATGTTTACATTTCTGACACCCATTCACTTCTGTGATCTCTTAGCTATCTAACTATTCCCACTACTCCACTGAGACTTCTTGTTTAGAGATCAGTATTTATTTTATCTTTTCATTCATTCATTCATCTAATCATCTATCTGTCTATTCCAAATCTAAGGGGACTTTTTCCATTTCTATCCTCCAACTCCTTTAGTTTCTGAAATACCACAATCTTCTCTTCCAACCAGTCCATCCCTATCTCTACTTCCCATACTTTATTGTTGATATTTTTCAAGTTCCTCTTCTCAGACTACTTGTTTTCTCTTCATACCATTTCTCTCAAAAATCTCACTCATTCCTATATCTCCATGCCAAATCTCTTTCCTGATCTTCAGGTCCCTATAGCAAACTGTATGGGATATATTTTTAGCCGCCTGTGCCTGGGTATGCACATAGTCTCTGGTAACAGTCTCTGCTATTAGTCTGCCAGTAGTCAGAGTCTCTACCCCCTGTTGTTTCAGCTCTACTCAGGATGACTCAGGGACTGGATGAAAGTAGGTCTCACAAGTAAGTAGAATGGTCTTACTTTCCTAATTATAATAATGTGACCAAAGTGAGCTTCACATGGGCAGGCACCATGTCTCTTCTAATTTTTATAACACCTCAAGGATAGTGGGTGGTTTGTCCTTCATTTTTGAAGTGGACCTTGACATCAGGATGATGATGCCATGCCTTACAGGGTAATTGGATTTAAGTGAGGGAGGGAAGATGGTGGATACAATGCTAGTAGCTATATTGAAAGTGCTTCATAAATGAATATATTGTTGGAAGAGAGGTTAGGTGACTTTCAAGATGACTGATTAGTCACAATCTTTAAGCCTCTTAAACCTTTTAACCTCAAAACAAAAGAATTGTATTGCCTGATGCAGAATAATTGTAGCTAAATCTATAAGAGAAGACATACAGCATCCTCTCTTCCTGGCAAAGTAACCTTCTGAATTAACAATGGAGAACTTCTGTACCTAAAGGACCCAGTGATCCTCTCCCACTAACCTTTCCTCTGTGTGTGTGGAGGGGGTTTGAGTAGGGTAGGGGGAGAGGTTGATGGAGGGAGGAGGTCTTTGGCTGACAGCAGAAACAAACTCTAAAAGGTCTGAGGGCTTAACCATTAACCATTGGGTTACACTAACCCAAGTTTAGCACCTTCCTCTTGAAGTTATAGACTCTAGTCTAGTGAAAGGAGTGGAGAATTGAATGAAAAGAGGCATCTCTCAGACTGAAAATGCACAACTGTATCAGGTTTGATGGAATGGGGATTGAAATTCCAACTGAGGCCAGTCCTGAGCTTCTTGCTTGATTTGGAAAATTTTATACAGCCTATAGGTAAGGACTAAACATCTTCATCTTTTCTGTATTTAATAACTATATCTCAAGTCTACAGGATTACCACTTGAGTCATATGTGTGTGTGCATGTATGATTCTGAGTGTGACATTCTTTACTTCTTCATATTTCAAGAGAAGGCTGCTTTCCCTGTCTCAGATTAAGCCATTAACTAATGAATACTAGAAAATAATCTGCTTTTTAACTGACCCCAACTCTTCCTGTCTTTTTGAAAGTCATTGGAATTTCAGATAAAGCTATATATATTTTTTCCAGGAGGAAAGAAAAAAACATAAAAATAACTCAAGGCTTCAGTTTACATGTCATGGAAGTGTGGGTTCTTTCTTAGTAATGCAAAGTGGTTGACCTGATGTTAATGTATTTTCCTGTACTTTGTTCAATTGCTCATTCCAATTGTGCTAGAAAAGCAAACTTCATTAATGTCACAAAATCATGATTTCATATGTGACTTTATTGGACAGGAACATTAATTAAGTTGACAATCCCCTTAGATTTATGTGAAATTTTAAAATGGAAATATAAAATATTGTTGCAATAATAATGTAAATCTAATAACTTTTAGCCTATTTAATACTGTTAAGGAATTTTATGCATTAGCACTCCTTTCTTGGATGCCTGTCATAAATAAAAACCTTGAAAGTGATTATAGGCCAGCTGGGAATATATGGAAACATAACTCAGTTTTAGTGTCTAATATGGGACAGAGAACACAGTTCAGTTCAGTTCATTTTTATTTTCTTCCCTCTTTGACTGGCATATCTTAAACTACTAAAAATCCAATATTTGAGACATGACATGGACAGATGGCTTTCTGGAGATGGGCTGCTTTAACAATGGATAGACCATCTGTGCAGATTGCCCCTCTTCCAGCTGTTTATCCCTCATGCCCTGACTATTTTGTTCTCATGTGTTTGTATCTTCTTTCTGGTCCCATCTTCCACCACCCAAAGTCATTTTTCTTTCTCATTTATTGTAATCTCTCTTAATTTTGGCACTATTTCAGTTCTATTTCTATCATCTAGAAAAAAATTCCCATTTATATACTTCTCCCTTCTCTGTTCTCAGTTATCTAGAATTAGGATGGAATGAAATAATTACGGCAGCAAGATGAAATTCAGCAGCTGTAGAGTCATTTGCATGAATGGAAAACATCATTCACACCTCTTTGGTATGGGAACACCTGTCTTACTAGTCACATATGAGAACAAAATCTAGGGTATAATTGGTCACAAGCTTAACTTTAGCTAAGAATGTGTCCCCAAACAACCAACAACAAGATAATATAATCTTTAACTTCATCAATGGATAGAAGAATAGCATCTAAAGCCTTGGAAATAAAAATTTCATCTTTGTTCAGACATGTAGAACACTTAGAACACTTCATTGATCAATTCTCACAACAACATTTTAATGGGTCGTTGACAGATTGATATTCAAAGTAGAGCAATGTGGCTATGGAAAGAAAGCATGAAAGAATAATTAATTCATTTGTTGAATGAATGAATGAATTAATAAATGAATGAATGCCAGGTATAAATCACATGAAAACTAACTTTGTGTGAAGACAAAAGTACAAAAATGAAACTATGTCTTCAAGCATCAGAAGGGTTATGAAGTACAAGAGGGTAGAGGCATGCAATGAGTGGTTAATAGAATGACAAAACCACCCATCTCAGATCTCCAAGATACACTTGAGTGATAGATTTACATTTATAGCTTCCAGAAAACATTTTAAAAATTTCATCTGTAAGTGATCATCCTATCTCTGCTTAAAGACCTCCAGGAAGAGACAATGTATGCCATTCACAGACAGTCCAAATTTTAGAAAGTATTTCCGTATATTCAGTCTAAATCTACCTTTCACTTATTATTTCTACACCTACCCTCTGGAATCAAGTGGAATAAATCTAATCCTCTGCCCACGACAACCCTTCAAATGCCTGAACAGGGCTAATATGCTCACTTTAAGTCTTCTTTAGTTTGGGTTAAATATTCCAATTTCTTTCAAATGACCTTTATATGGCCTACACTTCACTGCTCAATCATATTGATTGCTTGTTTCTTTAATGCCCCCCCCATTTGTCCTTGCCCTCTTTCTATCAGTGCATGTCAGCAACAATATTAGAACTTTATAGCTTTAGAGAGATAGCTGGCACCAACAGGGTAAATTTCTTTCCCTGAGTCACACAGATAGTATTTGTCTTGAACCTGGGCAATCTTGCATTTGAAGTTAGCTCTCTATCCATTCTCCTATGTTTCCTTTCATGTGGTATAAATTTCATGACAGTTGGATTAAACTGAGTATTGATATAGCTGAGACAGGCTTTTTATCCTTTGCTTACACATATAAATTCTAAATTTTAATAGGAAAAGAGGAAGAACTCTCTTTCACTAGTAGTAAAACTTGTGTGTTAGGTGTCATACCCTTGTCCCAAGTCTTCATACAAGTGATTGTAGGCATAGTGAGTTTAGAGAGATGGGAGATGGGGAGTTTGAATAGTAGAGTCTATTAACTTTCATTTGGGGAAGTAAGTTTCAGAGGTGTCCCGCTTCATTTCCCTAGAGGAGTCTATTGGTTGTTAGAGACAAAATACAAGATAGGATTCATAAACCTCTAAATGTAGCTGTATAGGACCCAAGTTAAACCATAAATCGTGCCTCCTAAACACAGAGTTCCCAAGGTCATAGGGACTATTTGTAACTCATTTGGAAAAGAAGGATATTCAGATTAAATTTTCTGGTTTGTTTTACTTCTGTACTGAATTTATCTGGTGCAGACCACCTTATGACCTTATAGCTTGTCCAGGCTTACAAAACTAGTAACTACCTGAAGCAGGTTTTCCTAGCTTTAAGCCTAGTACTTTTTGGTCAGTGCTTCCCACTAGTAAAAGCTTCTCACTTATTCCAACCTCTGGGTCTTCACTTATATTGTTTAATATGGTAGACAAGAAGTGAAATTGACTATAATCAAATCACAGCTTTTCAGAGTCTTAACTCATGAGCTGATAATATTTGGGGCTAGTCAGTAAGGAATATTTTCCTAAAGAAAAGATAATAGCTTTGTCTGAAAATTATCCCAAGTTTCAGTTGCTTATCCAGTAATGGGATGCAACATATTCCTGGGAGGAATAAAAGGAAACCTTTAAGACCTATAGAGACAGCACCAATAGCTTGGAATGGTAATATTATTATGTTAGGACAAGGGTGAGGAAAGGTTGGGAAGAGAGCGAGAGAAATTGGAAATTTCTGCCTGTGAGAATGAACAAGAAATATCATAGAGAAGAGGAGCTTTCGGAAGTGGATTATTTTATCTTCAAGCATTTGATAGACTGTCATGTGGGAGAAAGAATTCAATTTTGTTGCATGTCCCCAAGGAGCTAAGTTAAAACTAAAGAATGGATTATAGGACCACAGCATTAGTAACTGGACCATACTTTTGAGGCCATCTGATTCAGCCTATCTGCCATTTCACAAATGAGAAAACTGAGACTGAGAGAGTTAATATGACTGCCCAAGGTCAACAAATAGTAAGTAAAATAGTTAGGATATAAACCTAGTTCCTCTGAACAGGTTCTCTACCTGCAAATTTAGTGTTCTTTTCAAATATCCCCTGCTGCTTCCCTGAACGTTGTACCAAATAAAATTTCAGGTTGAAATAGAGACCAACATGTTAACAATTAAACTCATAAGAAGTGGAAGAGTGCATCGTGACAAGTATTGTGGTTCTCTTCATTGAATACTGACCATCAGAAGCTGGGACATGGGGAGGATACTGTGCAGGGGATTACAGTTCAGATATGAGTTAGACAAGATGAACCCTGAAGTTCCATCCAGCGCAAAGATTCTGAAGGTCTTTATAAGATCATGAATGCAGATACAAGTATATGTTTTAGAAAGTTTGACTGAAAAAGTTCTGCTATGATGCCCTCCTTTTACAATCCTACTATACAATTAAACCTTTAATTGTTGTATTCTACTTATTTCTGAACATGTCTTTCTGTCCAGTTAGACTGTAAGCATCGCAAAACCAGGTACTCTGTCATTTTTCCCATTATATTGGGCAGTCACTAATATAGTTCAGAGCACATATTGAACTACTAATGAATATTTCTTGATTGACTTATTGACTGGAAGTAATTTTCAAATGAAGATATGACAATGTTCAATGGAATAAAAAAATAATCATGTTGGGGAGGGCAACCACTGGGCCTAATCGATAAAACTCCTTTTTTTTTTCCTTGGGGTCCTGCTGGCAAAACCATATAAGGAAATAATATATCACAGTGATTTCTGAACTTGAATGCATTTTGTATTTTGTGTAAATAAAAGGAGAGAGGAGAAAAGATCTGAATTGGGATTATAACAAGTTTGCTCACACATGAGAGAAATGGTGGGAGCCTTCTGCTATAGTTAACCAAAATTTTAAAGGTGGCTTTTGAGTAATATCTGTAGATATAGTCAATATGGGATGATCTTGCAAAGCTTATAATGGACTTCAATGCAAAATTTCTTTTCACTTGTCTGTGAATAACCTAGAGAAATAGTATCTCCCCCCCCCCCATTTATGAATTGCATGGACATTGCTGTCAAAGTAAGAAAAAACAAACAAACAAAAAAACCAAAACAAACAAAAAATGGACAGGAAGAGCTCCTGTTGACTCCATAATGATTTTCTTCATCAGTTGAATGCAAAGTATCTCCCAAATTTCTTTTAAACCAAATGTAAAAGCAAGAAGCAAATATTTTCCATGCCAGTGGTTCTGTAAGCAGAATCAGTAATATTTATGAAATTTGTTTCCTAAATGGTCAGGTGTGGGAATGAAAGTTCAAAGAACAAGATAAAAATTTGAAAAGCCCCATACTCACTATATTTAGCTATGTGCATAAGTTCTTCAGTACTTTATTAACAATGAATCCATTTATTATAATGGAAGGATTTATTAGCATATTTATAATTTTATCCTTTGTGCTTGGCCAATAACTTTCAGTCTCTCTAATTTGAACAATCTTTTATTTAAATTTAACTACTTCCCCATTGCAAACAACACCATTGACCTTAATGTCAGACAACATTATCTGCTCAGTAATTTGCACCAATAGGCTCATTGTATTCCTTTTAGCAAAGAAGCTTATCAGGAAAAGTCAGGGAGAGAGAAATCCTCAGCCTTTTGTAAAAGAAATGGAAGTAATAAAACAAAGATTGAATATTAAGGATGAAGACTGGGCAAGCATATAATACAGGTGGCAAAAAGGACTAGGATGGCAGTATTTGCTAGCAGTGTTCTAAGTAGCCCAGAGCAAAGTGCTGCACAGGGGAGAGGTAGGTAATACTGGGATTCAGAAAACCCCTAGTCTGTGTTGCTTACTCTGTATACTTATGTGAAAGGTATTAAAGGAGATGTGAAGAGCCTTGGGGTTCTTAGGAAAACTGCTGGTAACTTGAAGGCAGTCATTGTATATGATGAGCAAATTATTTCATAATTGGGGCAATGAGATAGGAGGGACAAGGTTCAAAGAGGCTTGCAAACCTGTACTCCCCGATATATTGTTTTGACAACAGCAAACCCAAGTCCATTGGATTGCAGTCTAGGGTGGAAGTCCGGGGGCATGTGTCCAGATTGCCAAAAGCTTGTGGAGGCTTCAGAGAGGGCACCCAACTAATACCTCTGGCAGCTGAGAAAACCCCAGTATTTTGAATGAAGCTCCCCTGTCTTGTAGCAGAATTCTACTGTGTCAAAAAGCCCCAAAGTCAAGTAAGTGAGTGGCAAAATGAGCAGGCAAAGAAAACAAAGCAATCCAACATTAGACTCCTATTTTGGTGACAAAAAAGGATCAAAGAATGGAACAGGAGGAAGACAGTGAAGTCAGAACTCCTGCACCAAAAGCTTCCAAGAAAAATACGAGCTGGTTACAGACCACAGAGGACCTTAAGAAGCAGATAAGAGAAGTGGAGGAAAAATTGCAAACAGAATTGAGAATGATGCAAGAAAATTGCAAAATGAGAGTCACCAACCTGATTGAGGAAAACAATGCCTTAAAAATAGACTAACTCAAATGGCAAAAGAGGCTCAAAACAGAAATGAGGAGAAGAATGCCTTAAAAAGCAGAATTTGTCAGATGGAAAAAGAATCTCAAAAGCCCAATGAGGAGAATCATTCCTTCAGAATTAGATTGGAGCAAATGGAAGCTAAAGACTTTATGAGAAATCAAGATGTTGTTAAACAGATCCAAACAAATGAAAGAATAGAAGGCAATGTGAAATATCTCATTGGAAAAACCAATGACCTGGAAAATATATACAGGAGCAATAATTTAAAAATTATTGGACTGCCTGAAAGCCACAATCAAAGAAAGAACCTAGAAATCATCCTCCAAGAAATTCTCAAGGCAAACTGCTGTGATGTTTTAGAACCAGAGGGCAAAATGGAGGTTGAAAGAATCCACCGATCACTTCTGAAAAAAATCCCAAAAGGAAAACTCCTAGGAATATTATAACCAGGTTCTGAAATTCCCAGATCAAGGAGAGTATATTACAATCTGCCAGGAAGAAACAATTTTTATATTGTGGAAACACAATCAGGATAACTCAGGATCTGGCATCTTCTACTCTGCAGGACTGAAAGGTTTGGAATATGATATTCTGGAGGTCAAAGGAGCTGGGATTAAAAGCAAGAATCACCAGCAAAACTGAGTATCATGTTTCAGGGGAACATATGGTCATTCAGTGGAATAGAGGACATTCAAACATTCTTGATGAAAAAAAAACAGAGTTGAATAGAAAATTTGACATTCAGATACAAGAAGCAAGAGAAGCATGAGAAGGTAAACAGGGAAAAGAAATCATAAGGAACTTATCAAAGTTGAACTATTAACATTCCTACATGGAAAAATGATAATTGTAACTGATGAAACTTTTCTCAGTGTGAAAATAGTTGAAGAGAATAGAAAAAAATATATAATATATGTATATATGTCTATATCAGAGGGTATACAGGCATATGAATACATATGTGAATGTGTGTATATATGTTTACAGGTATACATAGATAGAGGGTACATGACCAATTTATTAGGAAGGGATGATACTTAAAAGGTTAAATTAAGAGGTGAGAGAGGAATATAATGAGAGGAGATGGGGAGAGACAGAATAGGGTAAATTAACTCATATACAAGAGGCAAAGTAATGTAAATGGTTACAATGGAGGGGAAGAATAGGAAGGCAAAAGGCAATGAATCAACATTATTCTCATTGATTTTGGCTCGGGGAGGGAATGATGTACACATCAAATAGGGTATCTCACCCTACAGGAGAGTAGGGGGGAAGGGGATGATAGGGGGGGCTAATGGAAGGGAGGGCAGGTTGGCTGGGAGGGAAGTTGGAAGCACCCACTTTCGAAAAGGGTCAGGATCAAAGTAGAGAATAGATCAAGTGGGAGGTGGCATAGGAGGGAGGGAAATTTAGTCAGTCTTTTACAATATATCTAATATGGTAATATTTTGCATTAGCTATACATGTACAACCTATACTGAATTGCTTATCTTCCCAGTAAGGGTGATATACAGGCTATACAGGCACTGGGGCACAAAGATCCACCATGCCCTACTGGACAAATTGAAGGGGGTGTGGGAGAAGATATGGGAGAGAGTAGATTGGAGGAGGGGATATCCTGTGGGACTGCTATTTTGGGCTGGTGGGTAGGGGAAAAATGGGGAGAAAATTTGTAACTCAAAATCTGGCAGATATTAATGATGTAAATCAGGAGTTAATAAAAAATAAAATAAAATACAATAATGTAATTCTGTCAAAAAAAAGAAAAAGAAAATCTCTAGTTCTATCACCCATTCACATACTATTATTTTCAGACCCATCATCATACTGACTTCTGCCTTCTGGATGTATTTAATTATGTCATTAAAGGGAAGCAGTAATAAGATAAGGACTTAATTTTTGGTCAGAATGTAGTATTAAGTTCAAATACTAGCCCTGTATAAACTTATGCAATTTATTTTCTGTTTCTGGACACCAGTTTCCTAACTAGTTTTGTAAAATAATGGGTTTTAGATTAGATAATTTCTAAATTCTCTCCCAACACTAGATCTATAATCCTATGTGTTCTGTCTACCACAAAGTACAAATAAGAATAGGGACAGAAGTTGTGATTTCATGGGTTAAAGGGAACTCTCAAAGGAGGAACTTCCTTCTATCAATTCTGGAAAGTGCTTTCTTTGTAACTAATAGCCTTGGAGAGTTGAGTAGGGGATTAATAGCTTAAGCAACATGTCCAGGGTCAAAAAACCTGCAAGAATTAGAAACTTAACCTTAATTCAAGTCTTACTAACTCTAAGGATGCTTTTTGTAAATCAAGGTTCAATGCTTATAACACTGGCATTATGATCTCCTTTATTACAAATCCTGTTATGTACAAGATTTTATTAGTTTTGGTCACCATCACAACCTAGTATTGATTCACATTGAACTTGCGTTCAAATAAAACCTTCAATTTTCTCTCTTTTTTTCCTTTTCTATTATTTATTTTAGTTTTCAACATACATTTCCACAAGATTTTGAGGTACAAATTTTCTCCCCATCTTTCCCCTACCCCCAACCACAACATAGAGACCCTGTTGAATACCTCTTCCCCATATTTGTTCACTCTTATATCCTCCCCAACCACACCCCCAAATTTCTAGTAGGGCAGGATAGATTTCTGTACTCCAGTGCCTGTATATCTTATTTCCCAGTTGCATATAAAAAACAAAAACAAACAAGCATTTTTTTAACATTTATTTTTAAAACATTGATTTCTAGATTCTTTCCCTTCTGCTCTCCTCACCCACCGCCACTGGAAAGACAAGCAATTCTATATACATTGTACGTGTGTAGTTACGTAAAATGTTACCATGGTAGTTATATTGTGAAAGACGAATTATATTTCCCTCCATCCTCTCCTGCACCCCACTTAGCCCATTGTCTACTTTGACCCTGTTCCTTTTCAAAAGTGTTTGTTTCTAACTACCCTTTTCCCCAATCTGCCCTCCCTTCTATCATCCCCCCCTCTTATTCCCTTCCCCTCTACTTTCCTGTAGGATAAGATACCCAATTGAGTGTATATGTTGTTCTCTCCTTAAGTTAAATTCAATGAGAATAAGGTTGACCCATTCCCTTTCACCTTCCTGCTCTTCCCCTCCATTGTAACAGCTTTCTCTTGCCTCATTTATATGAGATAATTTACCATATTCCATCTCTCCCTTTCTCCTTCTTCCAATATATTCCTCTCTCACCTCAATTTTATTTTTTAGATATCCCTTCAACTCATCCTGTGCCCTCTATGTATACATGCAGGCACACACACACACTCACATATATATTTATATACATATATACCCCCTATACATACATAATACATACACACATGTATATATATATATGTATATATATATTCCCTTCAATTATCCTCAAAGTCTCATGAGTTACAATTATCATTTTTCCATGTAGGAATGTAAATATTTCAACTTTAGTAAGTTCCTTATGATTTCTTTTTCCTGTCTACCTTCTCATACTTCTCTTCCTTTTTGTATTTGAAAGTCAAATTTCCTGTTAAGCTCTGGTTTTTTTTTTCATCAATAATGCTTGAAATTCCTCTATTTCATTGAATGACCATATTTTCCCCTGAAGCATTATACTCAGTTTTTCTCTGTAGGTGATTCTTGGTTATAATCCTAGCTCCTTTGACCTCTAGAATATCATATTCCAAGCCCTTCTATCCCTTAATGTAGAAGCTGCTAGATCTTGTGTTATCCTGATTGTGTTTCCACAATACTCAAATTGTTTCTTCCTGACTGCTTGTAATACTTTCTCCTTGAGTTGGGAAATTCTGGAATTTGGCCATAATATTCCTAGGAGTTTTCTTTTGGGAATCTTTTTCAAGTGGCAAATGGTGAATTCTTTCAATTTCTATTTTTCCCTCTGGTTCTAGAATATCAGGGCAAGTTCCCTGAAGAATTTCTTAAAGGATGATTTCTAGGCTTTTTTTTTATCATGGCTTTCAGGTAGTCCCCTAATATTTTAATCATTTCTCCTGCATCTATTTTCCAGGTCAGTGGTTTTTCCAGTGAGATATTTTACATTGCCTTCTATTTTTTTTCCTTTGTTTGGATCTGTTTTATAGTATCTTGATTTCTCACAAATTCATTAGCTTCCACTTGCTACAATCTAATTTTGAAGGAATTATTCTTTTCACTGAGCTTTTGAAATTCCTTTTCCATCTTGGCAATTTGGTTTTGTAAAGCATTCTTCTCCTTCTTGGCTTTTTGGGCCTCTTTTTCCATTTAAGTTAGTCTATTTTTTAAGGTGTTATTTTCTTCAGTCAGGCTATTGACTCACTTTATATGATTTTCTTGCATTATTTACATTTCTCTTCCCAATTTTTCCTCCACTTCTCTTATGTGATTTTCAAGGTCCTTGTTGAGCTTTTCCATAACCTATCCCAGTTCATATTTTTTGGGGGGCTTTTGATGCAGGAGTTTTGGCTTGTTGCCTTCTTCTGTTTCCATGTTTTGATCCTTTTTGTCTCTGAAAAAGGATTTTGTGGTCTGATTGGACCTTTTCTGCTTATTCTTCTTG
>NW_027185777.1:33223373-33240602 GCF_028583685.1 Petaurus breviceps papuanus | reverse complement strand
TATATATATATATATATATATATATATTCCCTTCAATTATCCTCAAAGTCTCATGAGTTACAATTATCATTTTTCCATGTAGGAATGTAAATATTTCAACTTTAGTAAGTTCCTTATGATTTCTTTTTCCTGTCTACCTTCTCATACTTCTCTTCCTTTTTGTATTTGAAAGTCAAATTTCCTGTTAAGCTCTGGTTTTTTTTTTCATCAATAATGCTTGAAATTCCTCTATTTCATTGAATGACCATATTTTCCCCTGAAGCATTATACTCAGTTTTTCTCTGTAGGTGATTCTTGGTTATAATCCTAGCTCCTTTGACCTCTAGAATATCATATTCCAAGCCCTTCTATCCCTTAATGTAGAAGCTGCTAGATCTTGTGTTATCCTGATTGTGTTTCCACAATACTCAAATTGTTTCTTCCTGACTGCTTGTAATACTTTCTCCTTGAGTTGGGAAATTCTGGAATTTGGCCATAATATTCCTAGGAGTTTTCTTTTGGGAATCTTTTTCAAGTGGCAAATGGTGAATTCTTTCAATTTCTATTTTTCCCTCTGGTTCTAGAATATCAGGGCAAGTTCCCTGAAGAATTTCTTAAAGGATGATTTCTAGGCTTTTTTTTTATCATGGCTTTCAGGTAGTCCCCTAATATTTTAATCATTTCTCCTGCATCTATTTTCCAGGTCAGTGGTTTTTCCAGTGAGATATTTTACATTGCCTTCTATTTTTTTTCCTTTGTTTGGATCTGTTTTATAGTATCTTGATTTCTCACAAATTCATTAGCTTCCACTTGCTACAATCTAATTTTGAAGGAATTATTCTTTTCACTGAGCTTTTGAAATTCCTTTTCCATCTTGGCAATTTGGTTTTGTAAAGCATTCTTCTCCTCCTTGGCTTTTTGGGCCTCTTTTTCCATTTAAGTTAGTCTATTTTTTAAGGTGTTATTTTCTTCAGTCAGGCTATTGACTCACTTTATATGATTTTCTTGCATTATTTACATTTCTCTTCCCAATTTTTCCTCCACTTCTCTTATGTGATTTTCAAGGTCCTTGTTGAGCTTTTCCATAACCTATCCCAGTTCATATTTTTTGGGGGGCTTTTGATGCAGGAGTTTTGGCTTGTTGCCTTCTTCTGTTTCCATGTTTTGATCCTTTTTGTCTCTGAAAAAGGATTTTGTGGTCTGATTGGACCTTTTCTGCTTATTCTTCTTGACAGCCAATTACTTGACTTTTGAGCTCTTTGCCATGGTAGAACTCTGCATCTAGAGTGGGGTGAGCTGTGTCCCAAATTGCTGGGGTTTTCACATTTGCCAGAGCTATGAGGAAGGTACCCTTTCTAGACAGCAGGAGCTCTGGCACACTTGCTACACACCCCAGGACCACCACCCAAACCTGCATGACAGATCCAAGCAGGTCAAAACAGGAAGGATTACCTTCTGATTGGTCACTTGGTGCCCCTATGATCTGCAGTCCTCCTCCACCTCTCATCCCAGGGGCAGGGACCAGACCATGCTTTTCTATCACTCAGTTCCAACAGAGTTCCCCACTGAGGTTTAACTTTCTCTTTGGTGTTTATGGTTGAGAGCCATAAACTGCCACTCCTGCAGTTACTCTCCTGAAGTCTGCTTTGGCTGGTCTGGGCTGCTGGTCTGGGCTGCCCCAGGTCTGGGACTGCACAGCTCACATGGGAACTGAGCTAAGTTCCCAGACCGTTGTGATCGACCCTCCATGTCAGCCTTCCAGATTGCCTTCAGTGGGAGCTTTGTTTGTCTCTGTTACTTTGTGGATTCTCTAGCTCTAAAATTTGTTTAGAGTAATTTTTTTTTACCAGTATGGAGGTGGTTGGAGCAGGAGCTGAAGCAAGTTCCTGCTTTTACTCTCCTATCTTGGCTCACCCCCCCCCCACACCCTTCAATTCTCTTTTTATATCAATTTGTGTTGTTTGATGTCATTATTTTATTCTTGTATGATTCAATTTTGGACTTAAGCACAAGACTTTACATCTATCCCTATTATATTTAAATTGAGCTAGTCATCCAGTCTGTCAAGACCATATTGGATTCCATAAACCAACATTTATATTTTCTCTCTCTCTCTCTCTCTCTCTCTCTCTCTCAACTTTGTACTACATGTTATTCTGATAAATATTAAATATGCATTGCCCTACAAATCATTTTTTATGAATGTTGAACAGGACATAACCATGTATGTACTCATGTGCCATATACCACTAGAGACTTTTCTTCATGCTAATTTATTATTCATTAGTTGACACTCTTTGTGTATGATTTTCAGCTAGTTACAGATCCATATGACTGTACTATCATCAAATCCATATTTCTCAGTGCTTGCTAGTAGGAATGCTCAGTAAGATTTTGATTCACTAGATCAGAACACTTTATGTAAATGCTAATCTATCAGGATTGTAGTATCCTAGATTTAATACTGTACAGTAGCTTAGAGATATTTTGAATCAATTCACTCATGGATGAGGAAACTGAGGTCCCAAGTGGTCTTGCCAGAGGTTAAGCTGATAGCAAGTAGGAGAGGCAATGTTAAAACATAGTTCCCCTGAAGTTCCAAATTCCTTACACTGTTATGTTGGAGAATAACATTTATGTGACAGAACTTTTCCTAGTTACTTCTTGCTGGTTCTTAGTGATTACTGCTTTCATTCCTAATATTCCTAAGTCTTTGATAATCTTTTATCTTTGTTATAAAGTTATATCTTATAACTTTGATAAATCAAAGTTCACTTTGATAACTTATTCTGTAGTTTTACAGGGAGTGTCCTTAAGCTCGACAGTCTGTATTATTATGATCCTACCTGTCATTTTTGAATATTTAGAAATATTCCCATATCCAGTTCTTTTGCACCTCTTCCATTTTCCATATTTCTTCACTTTACTAATAGCTCTTCAATGATCATATCTACAAGTTATTTTCATAGTTGGTATGAAATTGGTCTGAACTAAGGGACTTGAACTTATTTAAAATAGCCAGGTACTCTCTTACAGTGTCCTCACCTAACTATTTTGTCTCAGTTATGTTTATATTACCCTTTCCAGCCCAAACATTATTATTCTTGATATAGATAATAGAAATGAAAATAGGAGCTGTGATTCTGCTTCATCTGTCTCATCAGTTAGCCTTAGTACAATGACCTCAAGCAGTGGACCTATTCTTCCCAAGTTTTTCATGGTCAATATGTGCTTTAAAATGTGTGTGTTTAGGGGAGAAGGGGAGGAGATGTGTAAAAGTTTGAGGACAAAGGAAAAGGTTTGGAATAGCTGCTGGGGGTTGAGATGTAATGAGGAGTCGTGAGGGGAAAAAGCATTCCTTTTAAATATTGAGAGTTTAGGTATTGTTCCATCACATGTATTTGTAGTCACCTGGTCAGAATGGTTCATAGCATCATGTATCCAATGACAAAAGGAATCTCATGTGATTGTCTCCTATGGCATTCAAAAGCAAATTAATTGGATCAGAATATATATATATATATATATATATATATATATATATATATATATATATATATATATATATATATATATATATTAGAGACAATATGCAATTGTAGTTTGATAGGATGTGCACCTCAATGGGACAAGGGATCTGAAGAATAAGGGATATCATATAATTGAACTAATTAATAATAGACTTAAGACTACGAATGGAGAAGGATACTGAACCTAAAGGTCTTATATTTTAATAGGGAGAGAAAGTAGATCAATAGGGATAAATGAAGAGAATAACTGGAGATTCACAGATATGGTTACTTGATCCATCCTTGGTAAGGTGTTTGCAGGATAGAATTTGGGGATAGAAATAATACTTATTGGTTTTCTGTAGCATAGGCTGGGCTAGTGTCCCCCCATATTGCCCTGCCATGTAGGCTAGACTAGTGCATCCTAAGGTACTAGTCTACATATAGACTAGGGTATTTTTTTCTTTAAAAGACATTGAAACTCGCACAAAATTTTAATTGGTCCAGGTGGCTAAATTTCATATCATTGATTTAGTTTCATAATGTCCTAAGAACAAAAGTTATTACATGAAGAATGAGGAGTCGAAATCATTAGGCTGCATACTTGGTTCAAATCAGCATGCCATTATGTTAGATAAAAGAAACAAGTAAGATGTTCCAACTGAATCAATGCTGCATGTTATTGCTAAGTAAACTTCCTTTTGTTAACTGCCAAGTTGTCTTCGAGTGTCTCATTCCCTCACAGACTGAACCTCAAGCGTCATAGTGATCCGAGTCAGTACTGGCCTACGACAGATATGAAGCATCATCTCAGGTAGGGTCTTAAGTACACAATGAAGGTATCTATGGTTATTGGTCAGGTCTGATTGTTTGAAGACCTCTTTATTGGAGAGGTTCCTCACAGCATGACTGGTACCTGAGATTCTGGCCATGGGCAGTCTACTAGTAGCCAGAGGCCATATGTCAGGGTTTTTGGCTCATGGTAACCTTCTTATAATAAGAAAATCAGGCATTTTGAAACTCTATGGTTATGTACAGTTGTTGAGACCTTTACTCAGATGGTTTGGTGAATTAGAAAATATCTTTGGATAAACATTCCTTATCACTATTGCATTTTATTCCTTGCCAACTTTGTGCTTTCTATTAGGAAAGTATCAATCGTTAATTGTTAGCTGGCTAGGAAATCTATAGCATTTTCCCATAATGATATAATTTCTGTTTTGATTTCCTTTTATCTTCACTTAAGTACTCCCCACTCATAAATCTGCATTCTGATGAAGATACATTTTGACATATTATCATATTCAGTTTTTCTTTTTTCCCATTTTTTCTTTTTTAATTTTAATTTTTAAAAAATTGATTTGTTGGGGGGTGGATTCAAGATAGTGGAGTAGAAACAGGACTTCCACACAGCTCCAGCTCACACCTCTTCTAATCCATGTAAAAAATGACTCTAGACAAACTTTGGAGCTACAGGACCCATTAAATGACACGGAGAAGCTAACATCCCACTGAGGACAGCCCAGCAGGCTGGTAGAAAGCAACCAGTGCAGTGCTCTGGGAGCCAAGCCTAGCATTGCTGGAGACCAAGGTTCTAGCACCAGGGTGGCCTGACCAGCTGCCAGCTGGAGGGACTTCAGATAACCAGTATCTGTGGTTGTTTCCAGATTTATCAACCCATAGATGCCAAGGAAAAATTGAGAGGTGAATACAGGGTGGACTTTGGGACCTGGGAATTCAAAGTGCAATCTGGCATTTACCTCCAGGGCAAAGAGCAGCTGAGGCTGCAGCCGTACAGCCACTGCCTGGTGCCTGCTTCAGAGCTCCTGGTCTGCAGATTGTAGGGGAACCAAGTGACTAGTCTGAGGGGTAATCGCTCTTGCTTTAACCTGCTTGGATCTGGATTTCTGTCTAGGGTGGAAGCCCTGGGATGCATGAGAAGGCTGCCAGAGCATGTGGAGGCTTCAGAGAGGGCCACCAACTAATATCTCCAGCATCTATGAAAACACCGGAATTTGAGATAAAGCTCCTGTTTCTGGTAGCAGAGTTCTACTGTGGTAAAAGGCTCAAAAGTCAAGTAATTGGGTGGCAACATGAGCAAGCAAAGGAAGAAAAGTAAACAGAGTAATCCAACTTTATACTCCTATTTTGGGGACAAAAAAGGATCAAAGCATGGGACAGGAGGAAGACAGCTAAGTCAGAACTCCTGCACGAAAAACATCAAAGGAAAGTACAAGCTGGTTACAGGCTATAGAGGAGCTTAAAAAGGATTTTGAAAATCAAATGAGAGAAGTGGAGGAAAAATTGGGAAGAGAAATGAGAATGATGCAAGAAAATTATGAAATGAGAGTCAACAACCTGACTGAAGAAAATAACACCTTAAAAATAGACTAACTCAGATTGCAAAAGAGGCTCAAAAAGGCAATGAGGAGAAGAATGCCTTAAAAAGCTGAATTTGGCATATGGAAACAGAATCTCAAAAGCTTACTGAAGAGAATCATTCACTCAGAATTAGATTGGAGCAAATGGAAGCTAGTGACTTTATGAGAAATCAAGATACTATTAAACAGATCTAAACAAATGAAAAAAGAGAAGGCAATGTGAAATATCTCACTGGAAAAACCACTGACCTGGAAAATAGATCCAAGAGAGATAATTAAAAAATTATTGGACTGCCTGAAAACCGTAATCAAAGAGAAGACCTAGAAATCATCCTCCAAGAAATTCTCAAGGAAAACTGCCCTGATTTTTTAGAACCAGAGGGCAAAATGGAGGTTGAAAGAATCCACTGATCACTTCCTGAAAAAGATCCCAAAAAGAAATCTCCTAGGAATATTATAGCTAGGTTTTGGAGTTCACAGATCAAGGAGAAAATATTACAAGCAGCCAGGAAGAAAAACTTTCGATATTGTGGAAAAACAAACATGATAACTCAGGACCTAGCAGCTTCTACATTGAGGGATCAAAGGGCTTGGAATATGATATTCTGGAGGTCAAAGTAGCTGGAATTAAAACCAAGAATCACCTGCCCGGAAAAACTAAGTATCAAGTTCCAGGGGAAAATATGGTCATTCAGTGAAACAGAGGACTTTCAAGCATTCATGATGAAAAAACCAGAGTTGAACAGAAACTTTGACATTGAGATACAGGAAGCAAGAGAATCATGAGAAGGTAAATAGGGAAAAGAAATAAAGAACTTATCAAAGTTGAACTACTTATATTTCTTCATGGAAAAATGATAATTGTAACTTATGAAACTTTTCTAAGTATGAGAATAATTGAAGCGAATAGAAATGAATATATGTGTGTGTGAATATATATATGTATATGTGTGTATATGTATACATACATATATATGTTTGTATAGGAGGGTATATGTGCATATGAATACATATGTTAGTGTACATATATATATATCTACAGGTATACATAGACATAAGGCACAGGACCAATTTAATAGGAAGAATGATAGTTAAAAGGTGAAGTTAAGAGGTGAGAGAGGAATATAATCAGAGGAGATGGGGAGAGACACAGTGGGGTAAATTAACTCATATAGAAGAGGTAAGGGAAAATGTTTACAATGGAGGGGAAGAACAGGAAGGTAAAAGGGAATGAGTCAACCTTATTCTCATTGAATTTGGCTTAGGGAGGGAATGGCATACACACTAAACAGGGTATCTCACCCTACAGGAGAGTAGAGGAGAGGGGGAAAAGAGGGGTAATAACGGAAGGGAGGGCAGGCTGGGGGGGGAGGGAAGTTGGAAGCACCCACTTTTGAAAAGGGACAGGATCAAAGTAGAGAATAGAACAAGTGGGGGATGGGATAGGATGGAGGGAAATATAGTCAGTCCTTTACAATATATCCACTATGGAAATGTTTTGCATAACTACACGTGTACAACCTAAATTTAATTGCTTATCTTCCCAGTGATGGTGGGTGATGAGGGAGGAAGGCAAAAAATCTGGAACTCAAAGTTTTAAAATCAAATGTTTAAAATATATATGCATTTTATTATTATTATTTTACATGTAACTGGGAAATGAGATATGCAGGCACTGGGGCTTTGAGATCCACCGTGGCCTACTGGAAAGTCAAGGGGTATGGGGGATGATATGGAAGAGAGCAGATTGAGGGAGGGGATATTCAGTGGGAACATTGTTTTGGGGTCATGGGTAGGGAAAATTGGGGACAAAATTTGTAACTCAAAATCTTGTGGAAAAGATTGATGTAAAATAAAAAATAAAAAAAGAGAAAAAATTGATTTGTTTATTTACTTTTATTTTACAACATTTAGTTCCACAGTCCCTTGAGTTTCAAATTTTCTCTCCTTCTCTCCGCCCCCCCCCCCAATCATGGCAGCATGCACTTGAATATAGGATCTACAAATATCTTCACATTAATCTTTAGTCAGGTTGTAAAGAAGGATTATAACTGATGGAATGATCAGCAGGAAAGAGGAAATAAAACAAAACAAGAAAAAGAAAAATAGCAAGGTTTGTTTAAATCTGCATTCCAACTCTGCATTTCTTTCTCTGGATGTGGATCTCTCTCTCTCTCTCTTTTTAAGCAATCGGGGTTAAGTAACTTGCTCAAGGTTACAGGCCAGTTATTTCTGGGTGTGGTGCTAAGTATCTAAGCCCGGATTTGATCCCCAGGTCATCCGGACACTGGAGCCGGTGCTCTTTACTTGCTGAGCCACCTGACTGCCCCTGGATGTGGATATCTCTTTCAATCATGAGTCTTTTGGATTTCTCTTATAACCTTACATTGCTGAGAGGAAGCCAGTCTATTGAAATTAGTCATCACACATACATTGTGTCTGACTGTATAAAGATTTCTTCTGGTTCTCCTCTTCTCACTCAGCATCTGTTTATACAAATCTCTCCAGGTTATTATGAAATCTGCTCCTCATTTCTTATAGCACAGTAGTATTTCATTACATTCATATAGCAAAACTTGTTCAGCCATTCCCCAATTGATGGGCATCCCCTTGATTTCCAATTCTTTGCCACCACAAAAAGAGCCTCTATAACTATTTTTGTACTTTGGGTCCTCTTCACACTTCTCTCATCTCTTTGGGATATAACCCTAGAAGTGGTATTGGTGGGTCAAAGTGTACTCACTTATTTATAGCCCTTGGAGCATAGTTCCAGATTGCTCTCCAGAATGTTTGTATCAGTTCACAACTCCACCAACAATGCATTAGTGTTCAAAATCTTCCACATGCTTTCCAGTATTTATCATTTTCCTGTTTTGTCATCTTCACCAATCTGGGTGGTGAGATGTGGTACCTCAGAGTTGTTTTGATTGGCATTTCTCTAATCAATAGCAATTTAGAACATTTTTTTCATATGCTTATAGATATCTTTAATTTAATCTTCTGAAAACTGCCTGTTCATATCCTTTGACCATTTATCAATTGGGGACTGGCTCGTATTCTTATAGATTTGACTCAGTTCTTTGTGTGTTTTAGAAATGAGGCCATTTTCAAAGACACAGGTTGTAAAAATTCTTTCCCATTTTTCCACTTCCCTCTTAATCTTGGTAACACTGGCTTTATTTGTATAGAAGTTTTTCAATTTAATGAAAGCAAAATTATCCATTTTTCATTTTATGATGCTCTCTAATTCTTGTTTCATCATGATGTCTTCACTTCTCCATAGATCTGACAAGTAAACTACCCCTTGCTGTCCCAGATTGCTTACAATATCGGACTTTTTACCTATATCATGTACCCATTTAGACTTGAGTTTGGAGTACAGTGTTAGATATTGGTCTATGTCCAATTTCTGCCATACTATGTTCCAGTTCTCCTAGCAGTTTTTGTCAAATAATGTATTCTTATCCCCAAAACTGGAATCTTTCTATTTATCAAACAGTAGATTACAATAGTCATTGGCTACTGAATCTCAGGTACCCAATCTATTCCATTGATCCACTATTCTATTCCTCAGCCCATGCCAAATAGTTTTGATGACTGATGCTTTAAAATACAGATTAAAATCTGGTATGACTAGGCCACCTTCCCTTGCCTTTCTTTTCATTAATTCCCTTGATATTCTGGACCTTTTCTTCTTCCAAATTAATTTTGTTACTATTTTTTTCTAGCTCAACAAAGTAATTTTTTGGTAGATTGATTGGTATGGCACTAAATATTTAATTTAATTATGTAAAATTGTCATTTTTATTATATTAGCTTTATTGAGCCATGAGCAATTGATGTTTTTTTCCAATCAGTTAGATCTGACTTTATTTGGGTGAAAAGTGTTTTGTAATTCTGTTCATATAAGTCCTGCATTTGTTTTGGCAGGCAGATTCCCAAACATTTTAGGATACCTACAGTAACTTTAAATGGAATTTCTCTTTCTATCTCTAGCTGTTGGATTTTGTTAGAGATATATAGGAATGCTGAGGACTTTTGTAGGTTTATTTTATATCCTGCAACTTTGCCAGATTTATTTATTATCTCAAGTAGTTTTTTTTTTACTTGATTCTCTAGGATTCTCTAAGTATATCGTCATATCATCTGTGAAGACTAATACCTTGGTCTTTTCTTTGCCTAATTTTATTCATTCAATTTCTTTTTCTTCTCTAATTGCTACTGCTACCATTTCTAGTACCAAATTGAATGAGAGGAGTGATAGTGGGCATCCTTGTTTCACCCCTGATCTTATTGGAAATGCTTCTAGCTTATCCCCATTACATATAATACTTCCTGATGGTTTTAGATAGATGCTACTTATTATTTTAAGAAAGATTCCATTTCAATACTTTCTAGTGTTTTTAATATGAATAGGTGTTGTGTTTTGTCAAAAGCCTTTTCTGCATCTATTGAGATAATCATATGGTTTCTTCTAGTTTTGTTATTGATATGACCAATTATACTGATAGTTTTCCTTATATTGAACCACCCTTATTTTCCTTGAATAAATCCTACCTGATGAAAGTGTATTATTCTTGTGATAAGTTGCTGTAGTCTTTTTGCTAACAATTTATTTAGAATTTTTTCATCTATATTCATAAGTGAAATTGTTCTGTAATTTTCTTTCTCTGTTTTGTCTCTTCCCGATGTAGGTACCAGTACGATATTTGTGTCATAAAAAGAATTTGGAAGGACTTCTTCTTCTCCAATTTTCCCGAATAGTTTGTAAAGTATTGGAGGCAATTGCTCTTAAATTTTTTGGTAGAATTCGCTAGTAAAACCATCTGGCTATGGAGATTTTTTCCAGGTTGTTCATTGATAGTTTTTTCAATTTCTTTTTCTGAGATGGGTTTATTTAAGTAGTTTACTTCCTCTTGAGTTAGTCTAGGCAACTTACATTTTTGTAAATATTTATCCATTTCACTAAGATTGTCGCAATTTTGTGCACACAATTGGGCAAAATAATTCCTAATTATTGTTTTAATTTCCTCTTCATTGGAGGTAGATTCACCCTTTTAATTTTTGGTATTTGTAATTTGGTTTTCTTTTTTCTTTTCTTTTTTTTGATATTGACTACGGGTCTATGACTTTTATTGTTTTTTTTCATAATATCAGCTCTTAGTTTTATTTACTAATTCAATAGTTTTCTTAAATTCAATTTTGTTAATCTCTCCTTTGGTTTTCATTATTTCTAATTTGGTATTTAATTGGGGATTTTCAATTTGTTGTTTTTCTAGCTTTTTCAGTTGCATGCCCAATTTATTGACCTCCATTTTCTCTATTTTATTTATGTATGCATTCAGAGATATAGCACTTCCCCTAAGAAATGCCTTTGCTGTATCCCACAAGTTTTGTTATGTTGTCTCATTATTATCATTCTCTTGAAAGAAGTTATTTATCATTACTATAACTTCTTGTTTGACCCACTAATTCTTTAGGATTAAGTTATTTAGTTTCCAATTAATTTTAATCTATCCTTCAATGTCCCTTTGCTACATATAATTTGTATTGCATCATGATCTGAGAATGATGCATTTAATATTTCTGCCTTTCTGTACTGTATTGGGAGGTTTTTATGCCCTAGTACATGGTCAGTTTTTGTGCATGTGCCATGTATTGCTGGGAAGAAGGTATATTCCCTTTAATCCCCTTTCAATTTCCTCCAGAGGCCTACCATATCTATCTTCTCTAAGATTCTATTTACCTCCTTAACTTTTTCCCTTTTTTATTTTGAGGTTAGATTTACTAAGATCAGAGAGGGGGATATCAAAGTTCCCCACTAGTATAGTTTTGCTATATATTTCTTCCAGTAATACCCTTAACCTCTCCTTTAGGAATTTGAATGCTGTACTGCTTGGTGCATAAATGTTTAGTGATGATATTGCTTCATTTTTGATGGTGCCTTTTAGCAGGATATAGTTTCCTTCCTTCTCTCTTTTAATTAGACCTATTTTTGCTTTTTCTTTGTCTGAGATAAGGATTGCTACCCCTGATTTCTTTTTTACTTTACCTGAGGCATGATATATTTTATTCCCGCCTTTTACCTTTACTCTGTGTCTATCTCCCTGTTTCAAATGTGTTTCTTGCAAACAGCATATTGTAGGATTATCCCATGTTTTTTCTTTTGAGGAGATCTGAATATTGTTCTATCACAATTTCTCAGTCAAGTTCCATTCCACTAGTGATTTATCTGCGGTCATACTTAACACTTGTTATTGATATTCTGTACTCATTCTTAAAAAAAAATACTAATAATCATAGTACTCTTAGGTTTTTGAAGCATTTTCATTTTATGATGACCAAACTGAGGGAGCTGGTTCTTACTTTGGCTAGGTTCATACAGGTTGTGTCTGAGGCTGGATTTGAATTTAGATCTTCCTGCCTGCAGGCCCATTGCTGTATCCACTGAAGCACCTACATAATACACTAAGCATTGCTGTCAATGTGTCTTTGACAATAAAAATTTTTCTTTGCTCTATTACAAGACATTTCCTAATATGAATTATTGAGTATCTGGTAGCTGCTTGGGCAATTTTCTTTTTTTTTTTTAATCTATTTGCGTCCTGCCAGTAAAACCACATTTAAGTTGGTCTGTCCCCTGGTCTCCAGGGTCAGCAAGGTCAGGCTAATTTGCCTTGTTGTGAGCAATTAGCACCAGGTTGATACTTAGCTTTGATAATACAGTAAGGTCTCAGTTCCCCTCTTTAATAAAATCACTGCATAAATTTGAAAACTCACAGAAAACTCCTAAACCTAGAATAGAATAAGTAAAAATGATTTAGTCACCACTTTTCCTCTTTCTTTGCTTGAATTATTTGTCACAGGATGCTGAGACTTCAAGCTACTCTAGGAACATCAGAGTTTATTTATGTATTTACCTATCATTTTATCTATCAGTCAATAATTAATCTACAAATATTTATTAAGTTCCTACAACAGGCCAGTCCCTGTAATAGGTGATAGGCATAAAAGAATGAAGAATGAAATGATTTTTACTCAAAATGAGTTTACATTCTAATAAATGCAATAAAATAACCTTATTAATAATAAATAATACATTATTAATAATAGATGATAAAACAATTTCCTATACTTCCTGATATTAGCCCAGCAATTACTTAATTATTTTTATCAGCTGCCACATTTTCCAACCCATAATTAATTTTTATTTTCCTTTAGGCTGTCTGGGAGGTTTCAAAATATGTTTCTTTGTATTGTGTGCATGAAAAGGACAAAAGGTTGTCAAGGGCAGATGAAAAATATAACCTTTCCAAATCAGACTATTTCCATTATGTGTTGTCTACAGGCAATTTACATTTTTGATCTGAGATTAGAGGTGGTTATAGTTTCTAAAAATGATTTTAGTAGAAGGAGAACATGCAAAGCTACATATCTCAATATAATGAATTGTAGTTAAGAACATTGATTAGCTGATCCAGATTTGCTTTCGACATCTTGGCACTCTGACAAAAATCCCCCTCAATGTTTCCATTTTAATGAGTTAGTCTAAATCATGAGAAATATTATGAATTTAAATGTACTGGGTTCAGTGTTTTTACATGTATGTATATAAAGCACCACATGTTTCTCTTAGAGTTTAGCTCTCAAAGAAAAAAAATATGGTATGATGGCCAGTCTTTGAAATACCTAAAGAGAACACAGGAAGCATTTGTTAGTATCAAAACAAGTTTGGTGGGTTATAAGAAAAAGAAGATACAACACAAGTTAATTACACTCAAACAGCAGAGTGCAGTTCTTCAACTTTAATTCATGATAGAATTTTTCAGGTTTCCATGGTAATAGAAAGTTGAGAATCTTCTAGTAGAGCAAACTAGAAAAAGAAATATATTAGGTGATTTTTTGGGACATCTAGCTAGTAGTTAAACATAGACTCAGCCCTAGAATCATGGAGCTTGAGAACTGAAATGGATATTAGATGTAATTTAGTCTTACTTTATTTTTCAAGTGAGGAAACTGAGGCTGATGTGGTTAAGCCGTGTATTCATGGCTAATTAGCTGCTTAGTGGCAAATAGGCCTGTGATCCCAGATATCCTAGTCTGTTTTTTTTTCCACTGTTATTCTGTATATATACTGGCCTAGATGTACTCTGAAAGACAGAAATAAGTAAACTTAGTTGAGAAGAAAATATTTTCTTAAGGATCCCTAATAGAATTGTTGTAGTCACTCACTTCGTGGTCACAGATTACATTTCTTCCATGTCTTAGTGAGACTCACCCAGACTCAACAGTCTGATGATAGGACACTTCCCTGACTATGTGTAGTCTTTGTTAATTAAGGCATCAGCTTAGATTGATTTTTGACCTCAGACAAAGCCATTTCTCTGTTAGAAAAAAAAAGATTCTTTTACGATGAGAATTAACCCTCATATGTTTCCTTTTGTAACTAAGTTAAAAGGCATATGAATAGGGATTCATACACATACCTTTCATCCCTTGTGAAGGCAAGCATTCTTTGTTTTTCTTCCTCTTATCCTTTCCTACTGTTGTCCCTTGTATGTAGGGGCACTTAGGTTTAATGTGTGAGTTTCTAAAGGTGATTAGTTCCTTTTTTTTTTTAAAATTTCAAGGGCATATTCATAAAAGGGACCATCAGAACAATATTGCATCATGTCAGTATTACTGAAGTATGTATGATGACTTTCTTTCTGATTTATGGCATAACCATTTTAAAGTAAGTACCTCTGTAAATTACTCACCTCTTAAGTATGTTGAATGGTGACTAAAGCTTTAAATGGAGGGAACTTTCAGGGCTTGATAGATTTCTCCGAGGAACTTCTGTCATTGTTCTAGTCACATAGGAAGGAATACAAGATAATATGGAAGTTATACTAGCTCAGAGAAACCACAAAATCACAAACTTCTCATGAGGTTACAAGAATCTACTGTCATTTTCTTGTGTGGATGAGTTCTTCAAACTTATTCATATATTTATTGATAAATTTTATTGATATAAAAGCTTGACCGATCAACCAAAGCTGAGTGGTAAGGTAGGATAGGTAGAGAGGTCTTCAATGATGACTGTTGATTATCCTATAACATCTGGAGGGAAAAAAATGCATCTATAGAGGCATCTAGATAACACAGCAAATAAAGAGAATACTGGGCCAGGAATCAAGAAGATCTAAGTCCAAATTTGATCTTACACCTTCACCAACTGGGTGACCTTTTAAGTCACTTAAACTCTGTTTGTCTTAGTTCCTCAACTTTAAGTTGAAAGTAATAATAGCATCTTCCTCCCAGGATTGTTGTGAGGATCAAATGAGATAAAAATTGTAAAGTGCTTAGCACAGTGCCCTGAACACTGTTAAGTATTATATAAATGTTAGCTATTATTATTAATATTATTAATTATTTGGAATAATAATAGCATTTATTTAACAGGATTGTTGTGAGGATGAAATGATATATTTAGAAAGTGATTAGCATGGTATCTGGAGTATAACTACTTAATAAATGCTTGTTCCTTTCCTCCCTTCTAGAATATCCAAATTAGAAAGTGCATTTTGATCTATTATCCAATCTCTGAAACCCACTCCTGCTTTCAATATTTCTAGTTCATTGTTAGAAATGGGAAAAAGTAGATGAACTCTATAGTGGTTATACACTTAGTCATTTTGGAGTGAGCATGGATAAAACAGAGACTCTGGTGTGAATATTCATTCAAATATTGCCTCTGACCATTGCTACCTGTGTGACCTTGGACAAGTATTGGTATTAAATTTGGTATTAATTTTTTTCCTCTGAAAAAGGAGAAATTGGACAAGATATGATAGCCTATAAGGTCGCTTTAAGTTCCAAATTTCTAAATTCTTAATTTTCTAAATATGTAAATTCTAAATTTTCTAAATTTAAGCCTAAACTTCCCTAGCTTGGCACAGCAGAGTTTTGGTTAATAGGGTGGCTGTTGTTATTGTTGATTTTTTTTTTTTTTTGTGAATGGGGATAGAGTTCAGTTATTTGTGAGTATTTGATCATGGTCTCCTGAGTATGATCCCAAACTGAGATGAATCTAATTTTACCTAGATCAGAATTACAAGCGTGGTAGTAGAAGGCAAAGGAGAGTATGTAGAAACCTTTTTGAAGAGTTTTCCATTTTGGGATCAGCATATCAATAGACCCAACATTTTGAAATGTAAAGGATTTGGACCACTGCTTTGCTTCTCTAAGAAATTTTAGAGCAGAACTGAGAGTTTTAAATGTTAATTCAATATGGCTACCATAATTTTATAAATTTAGGTTTTGTTTTTGCAAAGTTATTTCCAAGATAACTACTTGTTAAAATAAAAGCCTGGGTATTCAAATTCAGGTTACTTGGTTTATTGGTATAAAATTATATCTTATTGAAATTTGCTATGTTCCTTTCCAAAAAAGTATGGCTTTCATTTCCAATAGTTCAATCATAACTTTTTTTTTGCTAATTACCTCAATGATTTATAACCTGTGGGCTACAAACCTTTGAGGGGATGAAGGTGGGGCACTAGCATGGGGTTTTTGCAAAGAGTCCAACTTATTTAAAAATTGCTCTAATAAGTAACATACTTTCTATAGAATACAAATATATGTAAGTGACTGGTGTCCCTCAAAAGAGTTAGAATAGACCTGCATCACAGTAAACAAATGCTGTACACAAATTCCTTGCAAACATGTCTCCCACATGTATATTTTACTACTTTTACAATAGGTGTTTATATGTAGTGACTAGCAAAATACAAATTCATTTAAATGTGTAATTTAATCATCAATAAATCTTTGTCATATAGTTTTTAAATCATCAGATACTTATAGTGCCACTGCTGTCATTTGTGGTTGTGAAAAATAATTGATACTGAAAAGGTGTCCTCAGATTCAGAAAGGCTGGGAACTAGTGAGCTTAACAAATATAGACTAGTAGGAATACACAGAAAATAGACTTTGAGAGAGACAATTGAAGAAGGAAAACATATACATGAGAAAAACTTCATTATACCATTAAATATTATGTGGAAATAAATCTAAGAAAGACATTTTCCTTGTTCCATAAACCACAGAAATCAACTTTTTAGAGAACCAACATTTCTGCCTTTTTTTTTCAAACTATGGTATCATCAAAGCTTCTGGAACAGGATTACATGAAGCTGGTCAGTGTTTAATATGACATGGCATAACACATCACAACATAACACAGCACAGCATAACATGACATGACATGGCATGACATAACATAACATAAACCATACCATGCCATACCATGCCATACCATACCATACCATGCCATACCATACCATACCATACCATACCATACCATACCATACCATACC
>NW_027185777.1:33186034-33223363 GCF_028583685.1 Petaurus breviceps papuanus | reverse complement strand
ACCATACCATACCATACCATACCATACCATACCATACCATACCATACTATATATCAAAGCCAGTTTCTATTTCCCACCAGTGTTTCCTACTGGACCTAGAATAATCACAAAGATAGGGGGAATCATTTTTTTTTTTAATATTTTTAAGCAATCGGGGTTAAGTAACTTGCTCAAGGTTACACGGCCAGTTATTTCTGGGTGTGGTGCTAAGTGTCCGAGCCCGGGATAGGTGGAATCATTAGTAGGATCCTCCATATTTTTTATTGGGTTAAATATTAGTTAAATAGTTGTTAGTTGTTGATTATCATCTGAATTCTAAATGATCAAGTTGTTGGATTTTTACTGGTCTTCCAGCTTAATTAATATCTTCTTACTATGGCATTTTTAGGGCATGTCCAAGACCATTGGACCATTATTGCTTGGGTCACACCACATGTATTAAATATTGAAAGACATGGGTATAGCTTTTTAGTATAAATTATAAATTACCTCAACCCAGGACCTATAGACAAACTACTTCCCAAGGAAAGAGTTATAAAGTGAAAATGAATATCACCCTAGGTAGGAACTAATTTATTTCACCAGGATTTTACAAGTTTCTGAAGTTAGTATGCCATCTGGATTTTTTTTGGGTTCCTTTTCTATTTCTACACTTTTCTTCAAAATTGCTGTGATATTCTTTTCTTCATGTTCATTCAAACAACACTAAGGAAGGAGTGCTAAATGAGCAAGAGGAAATGAGGGACTAACAAAGTCATGTTGCAGAGGTGACTCAGTGATTTAGAAAACTGAAGGGGGAAAGCGGAAAGGCCCCAAATCACAATCTCTTCTACAGTTCATATATACATTTATATGTATGTATATATATATAGTTTTATATGTACACACATGTGTATATAGACACATATATGCATGTATTCATGTGTATATATGTATGCACACATATAAACACTAACTTTAGGATGTATAAAGCCTCCAGAGATTCATGGTGATACAGCTTCTTAATCAAAGGGCAACAGAATCATAAGCCTGGATGGCAGAGCATTCAAAGACGAGCAAGGTTTCCTTTCTTTTGTTAGAGAAAATTGTATAAAGCCTACTGGTGGGGGAGGGACCTCCCAGGGTTGTTACTGATTCTGTGTATGTGTGTGTGTGTGTGTGTGTGTGTACACACACATATGTGCACAATACTATATATGTATATATACACATAGGTGTGTGTACACATATATACATACACATATGTGCACATACATATTGACTCTAGTCAGATATGGATATGTCAAGAGAATTATGTGAAAACTAGGAATGTGTACAATGAATGTCTTAACCTTTGATGGACTTTGGACTAGTTTGTAACTTTGCACCATAGGACGCCTTAGGGATCATTTAGTCCGGTCCTCATTTTACAGGTGAGAAAAGTAAGACCTTGTGAGATATGAAGAAACAGGGCTAGGATTCAAACCTAGGACTTCTGAGTTCGAGGATATCATTCTCTCCAATATATCAGGTGGTCTCTTAGAGTGACATCATTAAGCATTCTTATATACTTTCATATCTCTTTTGAAGTGTTTCAGGGACTAGAATCTATGGTTACAAATTTTAAAGTGTTTCAGATGATATGACCTAGAACCCCTTGTAGAAAGTATAAAGCATTTTTTTTGGCCAGAAGATGAATCTGCAGGAAAATAGATGCCCTGCAGTTAGGGCTATCAAAAAAATGGGCAGTGGTGTTTTGCATGGGTATGAAATTTTGAATAGTTACTATATATAAAACTAATAAACTTAATTCATTGTGATTTTTAGTTTTACTTCTTGCTGGCAAAGTTGATCAAGTTTGAACTGAATTAATATGTTGCTCAGAGATCTAGATAATAACTCTAAAATTCTCTTGAGTGATAAGTTAAAAAAATCTGTTTTAAGTTTAATTTTCCTGGTTTTATTTTATCTCTATGCTTTACAAATTAATTTATAATGTAGATACAAGCTGATAAAGCTTTGCACTGAGGCAAGACTGATTTTTCTCAAGAAGAACTGGACTTATAAAAATTCAGATGAATTTTCCCCTCCTTTTTATAGGAGTTGGATCAAAAGCAGAAAGAATCAAGTAATCTAACAATACCTAAAATTAAAACAACCCTTCATTGTTACAAAGATTGCTTACAATTGTTAACAGTGTTCTGATTTCACTGTGTGCTTAGTATGAATAAGTTAGAGTAAAATTCTATTGTTTTCATTGGAGGCAATGTAAAAAATACATACAAACACAATGTAATAAATGCATGCATACATACATAATGTACATAACCACATTTGCAGGTTTAATATATGTGTGCATATATGTATGTGTTTGTATATTACACATAGCTATATATACATACACATATATGAATTTTATAAAATGAACTATTTTATTTAATTGGCTGGTAATAAAAAAACAAAAAAATCCCTACCTATATATTTATATTTATGGTTTGCAATGTGTTTTACAATTGTGATTCCATTTTATCCTCTCAAAACAACTCTGGGAGATAGGTGCTGTTATTATTACCTACATTTTATAGATGACCAAATGGAGCACAGAGAGGTTATGTGACTTGCCCATAGTCACACAGCTAGTCAGGATCCAGTTAGGTCTTGCTGATTCTGAGCCCAGTGTCCTATCTATTATATCATCTTACAGATATATGTTGTGTACATATATATATATATATATATATATATATATGTACACAACATATACAGGTTATTCCAAAAGTCTAAATACACCTTTCAGCTTTGATAGCTTTCATACCTTAATACTGCAGAAACTTTTGAGATACTCTATATTAGAATTACTTTGAGGAAATGTAGTAAAAGACTGATTTTTTTAAAAAGTGAAAATCAGAAGTATTCATTTCACTAGACAAGCATCAACATTTTTCAAATGTGTATATGTGTGTATGTGTGTTGAGGATGATGGGTGGAGAGAGCTCTGGGTCTGTGATTTCATAGGAGAGGAGAATTCCTGGCATGGAAATGCCCTTCTATGGTGCAGACAAGCCTCTTTTTCTGTAAATTAGAGTTTCAGAGAACTGGCTGGGCCATTGAGAGGTTATGCAACTTGCCTAGGATCACACAGTCCATCTGTTTCAGAGGCAGGAACTTGAACCCAGATATTTCTGAAGCTAAGAATTGTACAACAGTGGTTTTCCATGGCATGGTGCAGTTGGACAACAACAAAGCAGCAGAAGCAATAGCGGGAGAATCAGCACCAAGAAGAGTAGTCTCTGCCTGGGAATTAGGAGATCTGGTTCTTAGTTTAGACTTTGTCGTTACCTGACTGTGCTTTGATTCTTGCCCCTCATGCTTACCAGTCATATGACTCTGGACAAGTCACTAGATCTCTCCCAGGATCAGGTCATCTACCTGTAAAATGGTGGGAGTTATAATACCAGCTAATTCAAATGGCTATTGTAAGGATCAAATGAGAATATTTAACACATTGCTTGAACATTCTAGGTCTCTGTCCAGCTCTGTAAAATGAATATTTGGAAGGAGGGCTGTAAAAGTTGGTGATTCCTCTACAAGGTTATGCAATGGTGAGATGTTTGAGAATGCAGTTGTAACATATGTGGTGAATTTGAATAAGGGTCTACTAGAACTTGTCTGTGAGCATGATTTATATTTCATACCTTGAAGGTTTCGTGAATTGTCCAAAAATGGTGATGGGTTCTTCTCAGCAGAAGTCTTCAAGCAATTGCCAGATTACCATTTGGCTTTGTTATACACCACATTTTGGCTCAGATGTCTATTAGAATATATGACTTTGGAAATCCTCTCTAACTCGGAGATTTTGTAATTCATTCAGGAATGATTATTCGCTTCTGTAAATATTTATCAAAGTTAAGGTGGTGACTCCTCTACAATATTTAAAGAGTCATTTATAGACTAGTTAACTGCTTGATGGATAAGATAGAATTGAAGAACAGGCAAGATGAATCAAGGTCAAAGTAAATTAATATAGATAGATAGATAGATAGATAGGCAGACAGACAGACAGACAGATAGATAGATGATAGATAGATAGACAGACAGACAGACAGACAGACAGATAGATAGATAGATAGATAGATAGATAGATAGATAGATAGATAGATAGATAGATAGACAGAGAGTTTAAAGGCCTAATCGTATAGCTGGGTCAAAGGGCATGCACTGCTTAGTTAGTTTTTTTCTGTTTATTTCCAAATTGCTTTCCAGGATAGTTATACCTATTCACAGGCCCACTAATAGTACATCACTGTGCCTGTTTCACCATAACTCCTTCAGCATTACTAATTTTTCATTTTTGTCAATCTGATGGGTATGAATAAGAATCTCAGAACTGTTTTACTATGTTTTTCTCTCATTATTAAAGATTTGGAGCATTTTGTTCATACTGCTACATTTAGTTTGATTTTTTTAGTTTGAGAAATGCCTATTCATATCCTAAGATTTTTAGCAATGGATTGACAATGGCTCTTATTCTTATGAATTTAAATTAAATTCATATATACATATGTGTATATACATAAATATAGATATCCATGTCTGTGTATACAGAGGCTGGCTATTCTCTCCTCAGATAGAAAATATTAGGCTAGAATTGTATCTGTCAGATCCCTTAATTGTTACTAGTCTAGAGCAGAGATGGGAAACTTGTGACCGTGAGGCCACATATGGCCTTCTAGGTCCTTGGGTGCGGCCTTTTCACCTGGTCCAAGTTTTACAGAACAAATACTTGTATTAAGGTGATTTGTTCTGTGAAGCTTGAATTCAGTAAAAGGGCTGCACTTGAGGACTTGATGGCTACATGTAACCTCAACATGGCAGGTTCTCCCCCCCTTCCCAGGGAGAGGATATAATTTTTAGATTCAACACAAACTCCTAATCACTATTTCCTAATGAGGGACCCTGGGTATTTTTTGTATCTTAACTCCCTTCCCACCAATGCCAGTTTCACAATGAACACACAAATAGTAAAGAAACCCATTTATCCAATTCAAAAGCAAAGGAAAATTAAATAAATCGTGGATAAAAGAATACACACTAGAAAACAGAGATTGAATGAACTCTCCCTGAGGTAACTCAGCTCAAACAAGAGAGAACCCCAGATCTTACCCAAAAGGAAAATTCTCTGAAGTATCTAGTGCAGCAAGCTGAGAATAAAGACATGATTAAGATTCACCATGATTTCTTCTTTCCAATCTTTCTACCTTCATGGTCTTGAAGAGAGATCAGAATCCTATTATTTTCTCTTTTGACCTTAGAAGCTAGAAGAACTGAAAAGACTGAAGAGATTAGGTTACATTCATGTGTATACACACATGTACCCACATATGCTTTTGTGTATGAACGCAACCTGATTTTCCAAAGCTCATTGGTGTGACACTCTCTCCTCATTGAGTTCAAATATCTACATGCCCATGTATGTAAACATATGTAGAGGTGTACATGCATGCATGTATGCATATATGTGAGTATGAAAAATCTTTCCAGTAGTTTTCTCATAGTAGTCATCATTTAAAAAATTACAGTGAATTATAGCAATAAAACTCAAATAAAATGATTACATATTACTCAGTAAAGTTCTTATTTATAGTCAAATTAATGCTGTACCCATTTTGCAAGTGAGGAAAATGAACTTAAGGGAAATTAAATGACTTATCCAGTCACTCAGTAGATAAGTGGTAGAAATAACTAGCCAGTTACTTTGTTAACAAGCACTTATTAAAATTTTATCACATGTCAGGAGCTCTGCTAAGGGATGGGAGTACAAAAAAAAAAAGCAAAAACCTTTGTTCCTGTTGCCCAAAAGCTCCCACTTGAATAGAGAGACAACGTGCAAACAGCAATTTGTGTAAAACAACATACAGATGATGTTGCTCCTCTTCCAACTTTGAAGAGGCCCAGTAACATCACAGGATGATATATTGACTTGTGGCTGAGTTGGAGCATAAATGAGGCAGAGTTGCACAGACCCAGCAGCCTCGCTCTTTCTTCCAGTGTCCTTGAAGCCCAGTGGCAAGACCAAAGTCAAGAAGACTGAAGATGTCCCAGGGATGATTTTGGCATTTTTGATGTCTGACAAAGCTATAAGTACTCGACAGTGCTTGCTTCAGCCATCTTCATGGCCATCGGAGAGAAATGTTCTCATCTGCCCATTCCACATGCTTGGGATAGACACCCACCACCCCCGACTCACCAACAGGTTTGAGGCCTGTCAGTTACCCTTACCTGGTTTAGCCCATCTGCTGACACAGTTTTACTGGGGTGTAGCTGCTGTGCATACTACAGATTTTTGGAGCTACAGATGAGAGCTGGGTGGCAGGTAGACACCAACATTGGATAAGCAACCCTGAAAAGGGCTCAGAAAGCCCTCACAACAGAGGTGCTAATCCTCCTAAACACCTCATACATTCCACAGATTATGTACAGTAGTAGGGGTGGAAGGGCAAAGGGGTAGAATGGAAGGGCAAGAAGCTCCTCTAGGGGCGGCCAGGTAACACAGTGAGTAAGAGCACCAGCTCCAGTGTCAGGATGACCTGGAGATCAAATCCTGGACTCAAACACTTAGTACCCACCCAGAAACACCTGGCCGTGTAACCTTGAGCAAGTTACTTAACCCCAATTGCTTAGGGGCGGCCAGGTGGCTCAGAGAGTAAGAGCACCAGCACCAGTGTCAGGATGACCTGGGGATCAAATCTGGGCTCAGATACTCAGCACCACACCCAGAAATAACTGGCCTTGTAACCTTCAGCAAGTTACTTAACCCCAATTGCTTTAAAAAAAAAAAGAAGCTCCTCTAGCAGAAGGTGAGATTTGAGTTGGGTCTTAAAGGAGTCCAGGAAAGCCTAGAGTAAGAGGTGAGGTGGGAGAACATTGCAGGCAAAGAAAACAAGCAGAGAAAAGTCACAAAAAGAGATAATGATGAAGGAACAGCCAGAGAGCCAGGGTTGCTGGATCTCATCCAGGACTCAGAAGCAACAATCAGCAGCAGGGGAAATAGGATTCAATTTGCAATTCAATTTACATACCCAATTTCATAAAAGAGATCTTAACATTCAGAGGTCAGAGACCAACTGGTACTCTATATTATGGATGAGGAAACTGAGGCTCAGAGAGGGGAATTTTTTTCTCAAGATTACATAAGGCTTAATTGATAGTTACAAACACTGATCTTCGACCAAACCTAGTTCTCTTTTCACTATAGAAATAAAGGAGTTCAACCTTCTATAGGAGGCCTTTTTCAAACTCTCTTAATTCTGGCATCTTCCCTCTTAATTATTCCTTATTTATCCTGTATGTAGATTGTTTGTTCATGTTTGTGTATTCACATGCCTATTAGATTATAAATTCTTGAGGGCAGGAACGATCTTTCATCTCCCTTTGTATCATCAGCACTTAGCACAGTTCCTAGAACATAGAAGGTTCTTTCTAGATGTTTACTGACTGATGATAGAATGCTCCCACCTAGCCAGATAAGTAATGTCTAGAAGTTGTGTCCAGCTTTCCACAGAAAGCAACAATTTAACCCCTCTAGCTCGAGGACAAATTTTATTTAAAGTCCTGCTTTTATATAAAGACTTTTTCCAGACTTCAAAATCTGACTAAATAAGATTTAGGCATATAATTGCCAAAGTTTCCTTGCTAAATAAACTTAAGTTCATCTTCCTGAGTCTGAAATCCCAAGTCACTATTTTATTGTGATGTCTGAGAACTTATTTGCTATAAAATACCTTCTTTATTCTCATTATTTTTTCTTTGTTCCCCCTTATTTTGTTAAAGATTTGACCCCCCCATCTCCTTAACCCCTATCATACTCCATTAACAGGCACAACTCAAACAATATTTTATTAGCCAGTGCCCTTGGAAAGAGCTTGCTTCACCACCTAGGACTGTGGACTCTTTTGACACATTGCTATTTCTCTTCTTAATCTTTCAATCTAGAAAAAGTGAAAAAGTGCACTGCTTAGTTGATTGCTGTTCCTAGCTATGGAGTGTGGGAATGCTAAGCAGCATCTGTTATTTCCCTTTGATAAAGCTCAGGGAGGTTGACTTCTCTAGCTGTGTAGGGGTCTGATTTGCAGATGTTCGAATCACAAAACCTAGGAGAACTAATTATTTTAAAATTAGTCAATGTCTTTGTCGGAGTAGCAGCAACAGGCAAGTGCAGTGTTTCTCAAATATGTTGATTAGTCTCCACTGTACCGAAGGAATAAAAACAGGATGAGGAGGCCTGGTGTTTGTAACTGCTCTGTAATATGTTTCTCTTTGAACCATTTCCAAGCTGGTAGCGGTTATTGTAGAAATGCAGAGAGAAACTGAATTTTTGGTGAAAAAACACTCCATCCACATAGTCTTATAGTGTGTTTAAGCCAGAGAAAAGGAGAGCTTAACTCCCCATATGTTTTCCATTTTAATTCTTTGATGAAATATGATCAAAACAGACTATTTCAAAAACCCTCAGTTATATTGCCACATTGTAAAGATCTCAGGACTGCCTCATATACTGGGTTGGGTGCTGATTTGCACCATTAGATTTTTAAAAATCTATCAAAGGACTCTTCAACTAAATATTCATGTTACCAAAAGTGTCAGGGATTGGTTCTACTTAGAGTTGGACTAGTCATTACCCCTCCTTTTCACATGCTTTATTAAAGAAGAATTCTGGGGCTGGTTCACTTTAGTCTGCTCTCCTTTTTTCGGGGAGTGAAGGGAAAAAAAGGTGAAGGGAAGGGAAGGGGATATAAAGGAAAGGAAGAGGAGAAGGGCTGGATAGGAAGAGAAAGGGATAGAAGAGAAAGATGAAATGAAAGGAAAGAAAAGATAAAGGAAGGATAAAAAGCAGGGAATCTAGGAGAGAGGGAAGAGGTGAAATGAAGGGAGCAAGAGAAAGAATGGAGATTGGTATCAGTGCCAGAAAAATTACAGGAAACATTGATTATATGTTGCTCTCATCACCCCTAGGAATAGCCTCTTTTTATTGAACACCAGGGATTTTCTGCTGTTTCTTAACTTTTCTATTGCCAGCATCAGTGAGAACAAAATAATCAAAATGCATATTAAATGTTGACGTGGAGCAGTCTTAAGTGATTTGCTAATTCTGTGGAACCTTTAGTTTTTCAAGGGCTATGCTATCTTTCTCACCCTCAATTTTCACTGTATTCCTGCTTCTTCTATCCTTTTGGCAGATGAGTTCCTTAACTAATTCTTCTCTGTTATTGTCACTGATTGTAGCCTCTTTTTAATAATACATTACTTTTTAAGTTATTGAAAAGTTTAATTTGGAGTTGAAACATGCCAGTCTTGGATTTATTTTTAATAGGTCTTGTTGGGATTTGGTATGACATGCCTTTGTTTATTTGGGAAAATGCTTTAAACCTGTTATAGTCATTTTTGCTGAATGGAAGGAAACTCTGGAATCCCTGTCTACTAATATTCCTTGGCAATATTAAAAAAAGAAAAAATAAACAGTCATCATTTAAAAAATTAAAAATGAGGACAAAAACTTGTAAGGTTTCTTATTCTTTGTTTCAGAGAGAGAAGAAAGTAACTCTCCAAATTTTGAAAAATATCCATCTAAATTTAACCAAGTTAATAACATTGTAAAATTAGGGGTTGATATTTTAATGGGAGCACTTTGGAGCTACTTAATTTTTTTTTAGGCTTAAGAAAACCACAGGAATTAAATGTGAAATTAGGCATAAACAATGAACTACATATTTAAAGAAGAGAGAAAAGAGTCAAAGGCATGAAGCAAATTCCATCTTGCTACGGCAATGGGATTAAATCCTACATACTTGATATAACTCACCACAGACCTCCTTGTGAGACATCCCTCCATGTCTATTACTCTAAGGTAGTCTGATCTAGTGACAAGGACTGTGATAGTCTGATGTCAGTGGACTAGCTTTTGAATTCCCATTCTGCTACTTGTGTACTGAGTAATGTTGGATAAGTCACATTCTCTCTGGGCCACAATTCCCTTATCACTAAATCCAGGAAGTTATATCAGATGACTTCCAAGGTCGCCTCTAGTTATAAATCTGTACTCCTATAACCCAAGGGCATGTAAATACTATATATGAGGCATTTGGGCATTTTTTGTTTTATTTGTGGGGAAAGTAGGAAGGTTCATTCATGACTTAAAAGGAATCTGGGCTATCTAAGCTTTATCTCTCTGTCTCCATCTATCTATCTATGTATCTATCTATCATCTATCTATCTATCATATACACACATATGTATAAATATGTGTAGTCTTGTAATTAATACATTCATTTTCTATATGTGCAAGACTTCTATGAACTGATGCAGAGTGCAGTAACCAGAACTGCAAAAACAATTTATATCATAGCAACAACAATTTAAAGAAAAGCATTTGAAAGACTTCACTCTGATCAATGCATTGACCAGTCATGATTCCTGGGGACTGATGATGAAACATGTTATCCACTTTCTGAAAAAAGGGTTATACAACTGGACTTCAATCTATCTTTCCAGACAAATTTTACATTGTTTTTCCTAATCTACTCTGCATTCTAGTAAAAGGGCCACATTCCCCCAGGTTATGTCATCTACCTGAAAGCTCTCTTTTCTACCTCTTATAACCAACCACCCTTCATGGTTTAGGTCTAACACCACCTCCTATAATGAATGAGTAAATGAATGAACAGAGAAACATTAATTAGGCAATTTTTTTATGTATTAAGCACTGTTTCTCCTACAATATAACTTTCCTGCTCTTCTTAACCCAATTGTTAGTATTATTTCCATACTAAATTATTTTGTATTCACTTTCTATAAAATTTGTTTATACTTATATGCATATCTCTTATTTCTTTCTGAGGGCTCATGTTTTTTTTTTCTCTTTGTATCCCCAGTGACCAGAGTTCTAGTATACTTCCTGGAACGTAGTAAATACTTAATAAATGTTTATGAATTGAGTGAATGGTAGCGCTCTGCTTTATGTGGACTCCATTCCTAAAATTATCTTTATCTCTTCAATGCCCCTATGTAATGTGGCTCATGGCCTCTTTCCTGTTAATTAACTTGTCCCATATAACCTTGTTGAGGCTTCCTTAAGACCCCACACTGGAAGAAGAAGAGACTTATAGGATTTCTGAGCTGGACTGGCCTGGTTGTCCACCTCTTTTAATACCTGTCTGTCAAAGGATCTCCTTTAAAATAAACTAGATTAAGTCAACTTCTCCTGATTCAACCAGCACTCTTTTTGCATTTCTCTAATTGTTAGGAAATTTTATTTGTTCATTTATTTCCCCCTTAAAATATGCATTAATTTGCTTCTGTTCAACTTCTAGCCAGAGCAGGTAGTTCTGTCCCCTGAGGCCAATGAAAACAAAGGAAACTCTCTTCTATAGGACAGCCCCTTTGATACTATAATTCAAGTCTTATGATTTCTCCTAAGTCTTTCCTTTTCTAACCTAAACTTCCCCAGTTCTTTCAACTGGCCCCCCTATGGCATAGACTCCAAGCCCTTTCCCACTTGATTGTCCTTTTCTGTACACTCTCCAGCTTATCAATGCCCTTCTAAAAATGAGGTCCTTGAAATTGAATGTATCAAGTCAGCACATAAATATTTATCAAAAATCACAGATCTCTCTCGGCCTTTGGAAATCATCTCCTTACCTAGACAGTGAAATTGTTGTAGCCTCTAAAGTACCTCCAGACTCTAAATACACAATCTGTGATCAGCCTCATTTTATAAGGAAACTCAAGCCTTATCCAAGTTGAAGATGGAGACTTTTCTACAATGGATGCCCATACAATCTCAGGAAAATTTCTTTGTCCCATTCATGAACCTTGGAGGGGAAGGCTTCTTTTGAAGAGAGGAGTAAGGAAGTAAATCTATTTGAAGAAAGTCGGTATGACTTGTGGGATTCTAGTTCACTGACCAGTGCAATGTTTTGACAAAATCTTCCCTTGTTTAATAAGAAGCATCCAAATAACTGGATTACAATGCAGGTTCTTAAAGTCCAGGGTTAGACTAACATTTGCTTTTAATTGGAGACCAGGAATATCTCAAGATGGTTTTATCAGCGACCTCCACTCTTACCTTTCAGATTTCAAATAATTCAGAACCCAGGGGATAATTTGAATGAAATTAGCAGTTTTTTTCCAGTTATTCTAATCTATTTTCATATCGGGCAATTGATTTTTTTTTTGCTATCAGGGAAATTAAATGAGGTTCATCACTTTAATCTTCTTCCTTTTACTTCTCTTTCTACCCAACCCAATTACTTCCTGCCCTGGGTTCCCCCTTTTTTAATTTAATTGTTTTATTTTTTAACTAATTTGTTTGTTTCCTTTTAGTTTACAGGATTCAATTCCACAATTCCTTGAGTTTCACATTTTGTCCCCTTCCCTCCCCTCCCCCCCATGGCAGCATATAGTCAAGTATAGGATCTGTAAATATTTTCACATTATACATTAGTCAGGTTATAAAGATGGATTATATCAGATGGAATGAAAAATGGTAAAGAGGACAAAAAACCAAACAAGAAAAGAAAAAAGATCAGGTATTTTGCTTCCACCTGATTATAAACTCAGTTCTTTCTAGTTCTTTCTCTGGATGCACATATTTCTCTCCATTGCTGAGCAGAGTCCAGTTTATCAAAGTTGGTCATCACACATACATTGTCTATAATTGTGTACAAATTTCTCCTTGTTCTACTCTTCTCACTCAGCATCAGTTTGTATAAGCCTCTCCAGGTAAACATGAAGACAGTCTGCTCCTCATTTCTTATAGCACTATAGTATTCCATAACATGCATATACCACAACTTGTTCAGCCATTCCCCAATTGTTGGGCACCCCCTCAGTTTCCAATTCTTTTCCACCACAAAAAGAGCTGCTATAAACATTTTTGTACATATGCGTTTTCCTCCCACTTCTATGATCTCTTTGGGATATAACCCTAGGAGTGGTATTGCTGGGTCAAAGGATATGAAAGTATTTATAGCCCTTGGGCATAATTCCAGAGTGCTCTCCAGAAAAGCTGGATCAGTTCACAACTCCACCAGCAATGCATTAATGTTCCAATTTGCCCACATCCTCTCCAGCATTTGTCATTTTCCTGTTTTGTCATTTTAGCCAATCTGACTGGTGAGATGTGGTACCTCAGAGTTGTTTTGATTTGCATTTCTCTAATCAATAGTGATTTAGAGCATTACTTCAGGTGCTTATAGATACCTTTAATTTCTTTCTCTGAAAATTGCCTGCTCATATCCTTTGACCATTTATCAATTGGGGAATGACTTGTATTCTTATAAATTTGACTCAATTCTCTTTATATTTTAGAAATGAGTCCTTTGTCAGAGACATAAGTTGTAAAGATTCTTTCCAAATTTCCCACCTCCCTCTTAATCTTGGTTACATTGGCTTTGTTTGACAGAAGATTTTCAATTTCATGTAGTCAAAATTATCCATTTTACATTTTATAATGTTTTCTAATTCTTGTTTAGTCATAAAGTCTTTCCCCCTCCACAAGTCTGACAGGTAAACTATTCCTTGTTTTATGAGACTGCTTACAGTATCAACTTTTATACCTGGATCATGTACCCACTTAGACTTGATTATGGTATATGGTGTTAGATAATGGTCTATGCCCAGTTTCTGCCATACTATATTCCAGTTTTCCCAGCAGATTTTGTCAAATAGTGAGTTTTTATCCCAAAAAACAGGGTCTTGGGGTATATCAAACAAGAGATTACTAGAGTCATTGACTTCTGAATCTTGTGTGCCTAATCCATACCATTGATCCACTCCTCTATTCCTCAGCCAGTACCAACTAGTTGTGATGAGTGATATTTTATAATACAGATTGAGATCTGATATACCTAGTCCATCTTCCCTAGCATTTCTTTTCATTAATTCCCTTGATATTCTGGACCATTTATTCTTCCAAATGAATTTCGCTACTATTTTTTCTAACTCTATAAAGTAGTTTTTTGGTAAATTAATTGGTATGGCACTAATATATGATTTAATTTAGGTAAAATTGTCATTTTTATTATATTAGCTTGACCAGGCCACGAGCAATTGATATTTTTCCAAATAGTTAGATCTGACTTTATTTGTGGGGAAAGTGTTTTGTAGTTGTGGTCATATAGGATCTGGGTTTGTTTTGGCAGCTCAATTCCCAAATATTTTATAATGTCTACAGTAACTTTAAATGGGATTTCTCTTTCTATCTCTTGCTGTTGAATTTCATTGGAAATATAAAGGAATGCCAAGGATTTATGTGGGTTTATTTTATATCCTTCAACTTTGCCAAATTTATTTATTGTCTCAAGAAGTTTTTTAATTGATTCTCTAGGATTCTTTAAGTATATCATCATATCTGCAAAGAGTGATAGCTTGGTCTCTTCTTTGCCTAATTTGATTTCTTTGATTTCTTTTTCTTCTCTAATTGCTGCTGCTCACATTTTTAGTACCAGATTGAATAAGAAGAGTGATAGTGGACACCCTTGTTTCACCCCTGATCTTATGGGAAATGCTTTTAGCTTCTCCCCATTACATATTATACTTGCTGATGGCTTTAAATAGATGCTCCCTATTATTTTAAGGAAGGCTCCATTTATTCCTTTACTTTCTAATGTTTTTAATAGGAATGGATGTTGTATTTTGTCAAAAGCCTTTTCTGCATCTATTGAGATGATCATGTGATTTCTGCTTGTTTTATTGTTGATATGATCAATTATACTGATGGTTTTCCTAATATTAAACCATCCTTGCACTCCTGGAATAAATCCTACCTGATCAAAATGTATTATTCTTGAGATACGTTGCTGTTGTCTTTTTGTTAATATTTTATTTAGAATTTTTGCATCTATATTGATGAGGGAGATTGGTCTGTAATTTTCTTTTTCTGTTTTATCTCTTCCTGATTTTGATATCAGTACAATATTTGTGTCATAAAAAAAAAATTTGGAACTGCTTCTTCACTAATTTTCCCAAATAGTTTGTAGAGTATTGGAATCAATTGTTCTTTAAATGTTTGATAGAATTCACTACTAAATCCATCTGGCCCTGGAGATTTTTTCCTAGGGAGTTGACTAATGGCTTGTTCAATTTCTTTTTCTGGGATGGGGTTATTTAAGTAATTTTATTCCTCTTCAGTTAATCTGGGCACCTTCTATTTTTGTAAATATTCATCCATTTCCCTAAGATTGTCAAATTTTGTGCGTACAATTGGTAAAAATAATTCCTAATTATTGTTTTGATTTCTTCATTGGAGGTAGATTCACCCTTTTCATTTTTTAAACTCATAATTTGGTTTTCTTCTTTCTTTTTCTTTTATCATATTGACCAAGGGTCTATCAATTTTGTTGGTTTTTTTCCACTTGGTGCATATATGTTAAGTAGTGATATTGCTTCATTCTTGATGGTGCCTTTTAACAGAATATAGTTTCCTTCCTTATCTCTTTTAATTAGGTCACTTTTTGATTTTGCTTTATCTGAGATAAGGATTGCTACCCCTGGTTTTTTTTTTTTAGTTTAGCTGAGGCATGATATATTTTACTCCAGCCTTTTACCTTTACCCTGTGTGTATCCCTCTGTTTCAGATGTGTTTCTTGTAAACAGCATATTGTAGGATTATGATTTCTAATCCATTCTTCTATCTGTCTCCATTTTATGGGAGTTTATTCCATTCACATTTACATTTATGATTGTTATCTGTTTCTTTCCCTCCATCCTATTCCCACCCCTGTTAATGTTCATAGTTTCCCCCCTTTTCCCTTCCCCCCTTAATAGTTTTCCTTTTTGCCAATGCCTCCCTCAGTATTCCCTTATCAGCCCCCCTCCCTTTACCTCCTTTTTCCCCTTACTTCTTCCCTCCCTACTAACCCCCCCTTTCGTAGCCCTTTCCCTTTCTTACTGCCTGTAGGATAATTTGAATGAAATTAGAAGTTTTTTTCCAGTTATTTTAACATATGTCCTTATTCTAATCCTTTCTCATATCAGGCAATTACTTTTTTTTTTTTTTTTTTCTATCAGGGAAATTAAATGAAGTTCATCGCTTTAATCTTCTTCCTTTTATTTCTCTTTCTACCCAACCCAATTCTTTCCTGCCCTGGCTTCCCCTTTTACTTGTGTTTTGAATCTGGACAACATACTAAAAACAGAAATATCATTTTGCAAACAAAGGCCTGCATAGTCAAAGCTATGTTGTTGTTGTTGTTGTTTTTTTCAGTAGCAACGTATGCCTGTGGGAGGCGGATTGTGAAGAGAGCTGGGACCTGCAGAATCTGTCCACTCTTTGGAAATGTATTGCTAGAGGAGACTTTTCCTAGGATAAGGAGAAGAGCAATTCAATCAGTACTTAAAGAAATCAACCCTGACTATTCATCGGAAGGACAAATGCCAATTTGAAATTGAAATACTTTGACCAGATAATGAGAATACAGAACTCATTGGAAAGGACTCTGATGTTGAGGGATTGAAGACAAAAGGAGAAGATGACAGCAGAGGATGAGATGGGTAGATAGTATCATGGAAGGAACAAACACGACTTTCAATAGACTTAGGACAATAATGGAGGATAGGAGGGCCTGGTGTGCCATGGGGTCATGTAGAATCCAACGTGACTGAATGACTGAACGAGAAGTTTTTTTTACCCAGACATAGTTTCAATTTTCCTAACTCTAATGCCCAGTGAAATAATCTGCACTGAAATAAACCCCTGTACTCAGAATGAATACAGAGACTGAGACATTTTCTCCCTCATGGATGAGATTGGTAAATACTCCTTGTTTCCCTTGAAAATCTGAAAGTAAGAAATGAAGGTGAAGGCTTAGGCTCATTTCATTTTACACAATAGAATCATGGAACACTATCACGGTAGGCTTAGACTTTGCATTCTTCTGTTTCTTTGACAAATGATAGACATGTTAAGAACCTGCTATTTTTATGAGGAATACCATTGCTAAAGACCCTAGAGATGATATCAGACATTTCTTTGCCTTCATTATTAAAACTAGCAAGAAAACTGTGATAAATTGGAATTCAGGCAACCTATTTTACATAATTTTATTTAAAGGTTAAAAAAAATATTTCTGCCATTTGCAAGAGCTTTTCAAGTTTCAGTCTGCAATGCTGAAGATTATTTTTCTTAGCCCAGAAAATGTGTCGCATTAGTCAAGAATACCTAAAGAGTTTGAGAGACTTTTGAATCACATCAGAAACATAATCTTATTCTTTTGGTAGGTATCCCAGAAGAGTTTTTAAGGTTTGTGCCTGAAGAAATAAGATTGCTGAAATGCAAACACAAGTAAAATACTTACAAAGTTTACAGAAAATTTTAATTTCACATCATTTGGTTCACATGTCCAAAATTAAAATATTAAATACTCATAGAAATCTCCCATTAAAAATATTCCAAATGAGTGTGTGTATATGTGTGTGTGCATTTGTGTGTGGTTACTCATACAACAAAAATTAGCAATGCAATAATGAGAGAAGACTGGCTTTTTTATTCAGGGTCTTGCTGTGTGTGCTTGGATATTTTACAAAAGTTGTTTGGTGACTAGAATGTTGGCCACGCTCTGCATATATTGAGAAGTTGTGCATCATTCATTTATGGAAAGCTCTTTACCACCTGCAAAAAATATCTGATGATAAAACAAACAAATAAGCAAATCAAAACAAAAAACAAGCAAGAAATTCTTGCCCATAAGCAGAGTCTTGTTTGATGGAATCTCTTTTCTATTTCTCATGGGTTAGATGAGATATGAATTACTTCAAGTGTTCAGCCTGTTACTGAATCTGACTCATTTTCCTCTTTCAGCTCTGAAGGATTCAGTAATAAACATCTCTTTTACTCCTCTTATATTATTGTAAGTCGTTTTAATTGATTTTATTTGGCAGCTTTTATAGCTATAATCTTGAGTAGACCAGGTTTAAGGGTTTTCCACGTGGTCTGTACCAGAGGGTAGTCTTCCCTATCATAGACAGACTTTTTCCCCCTCTGACTCCACCCTGAGAATAATCATTCAAAAATTGAGCATCAGCAATAATGGGGCTCTTGTTGTATACCTGAAACATAGTAGACATTTGATAAATGTCTATTATTTTGACCTGACTAATTGTTGGAGTCTCTACAATGAATGAGTTACCTATAGCAGAGCAAGAAGCCTTCAAGAGAGACCAAGAGTAATTCAAGTCCTTCTGGGAGCTATGTGGACCAAGAAGTAGAGAGACTTGCCATAGACTCAAGCAGAGGTAATTTTAAAACAGGAATCACAAGATTATGTGCTCCAAAGGCTTCCATTCACTTCACAATGGCTTATAAAGAACAAACACTTTATTTTAGGTTAGATGTCTTCAGAGCCAAAGTGCTTCGGGAACTGAGACTGTAATCCACAGGGATGACATGGGATGTTACATAGGATGTTATATCATAGATATGGAACTAGAAGAAACTGTAGTTGTTATCCAATCTGACCCCTCCATATTACAGATAAAGAAACAATTCCTGAGAAGTTAAATGATTTGCCCACAGTGACTTGGGAAGAGCTAGGGATTTGTAGTCAGATTCTGTCACTGAGGTCAGCAGACCCAATAAAGTGGTCTTTGTACATAGTTAGGAATTGACTTCTGACACTTTACTAATCCTTTCTATGACAATTAAATGTTTTGCTATTTCAGTGTTATTACTTCCTTGTATCTGTCAGCATGAGGAGCAAATGAATAAATACCTAGACCCCAGTTAACTTTAGAAGTTTCTGGTTTTGTTACTGCATAGGGTCAAAATCACTGGACAGCTAGGTGACACAGTTGATAGAATGCTGGGCCTGAGGTCAGAAAGACTCATCTTCCTAGTTCAAATCTGGTCTCAGATGCTTACTAGCTGGGTGACCCTGGGCAAGTCACTTTACCCTGTTTGATTCATTTTCCTCCTCATCTGTAAAATGAGCTGGAGAAGGAAATGGCTTTCCAGCATCTTTGACAAGAAAATTCCAAATAAGGTCAAGGAAAGTCAGACATGACTTAAATAAATAACAATAATCACAACAGGGTCAAAATTGCTCCAGGTCATTTAACATTGAAAACCCTCACAATTCAACCTTAAGTTTGTGAGGTCCAGAATTGGTTGAACAATAGGTTATATGCATAATGGTGTCTTACTCCTTTCTTCCCCTACATAAATCTGCATTGAGAGATTAAGGTTTATAAATATCATCTCTTTATCTCAGAGTGGTGAATACTTTGTAGAGATTTTCATCAGACCACATGTGTTACATACTCACCAAAAAAACCAAACAAACCACTAAACCAAACAAATCCCCCCAAACAAACAAACAAACAACAAGAAAACATTTCCAATGGACAGGTCAGTTTGGTAGAGTGTAAAGAATGCCAAGATTTGAAGACAAGAGACTGAATTCAAATCTTGGCTTCAATATTTAATATCTTTATTCCCATGGGCAAGTCAGTTAAACTCCCTGAGCCTCAGTTTCCTCGTGTTCCAAATGGGAATGATATTTGTACTATTTTCTTTTGAAAATGTTCTTATAAATCTTAAGAGTTTTGAGTGTTTATATTTGAATGTTCATAGGTGCAGCAAGTTTTCAAGAAGTCTGTTAATGGCTTGGGAAAGGAGGTATCAGTTCCTCAGAATGGGTGATCAGGATGCATTGTGGGGAATATAGAGTCATTTGGAAATTAACCCTTAGAAGTTTTGGATTTAAGTAGAAACCCTTCCAATAGACCAGCACGATGAACTCTCCTTAAAGGAAATGGAAATGAAATCTAGATTTGTACTTATATAATGACAGAAGATACACCTGCAGATAGGAAACAATTTGGAGAAGCTCCCAAACTTCTTTCCCTCCCCCCAAATGTCTCCCACATTAACCTAGCTAAGATGCCTGAAATCTATCTAGGTTTTTAGGTCAGTTAGTATATTCATTTCCTAGCAAATCTTAATGTTTTAGCTTGAGCTCATTCTCATAATCATGTAATTATCCCCAGCAAGGTTGTGAAGCTGTAGGGCATGGGATAGCTATATTTGGATGGCAGAGGTATTTGGTTCAAGATCAAGAGGCACTTTTTGGGTGAGATAATAGTAGAAGGCCATTTGACATCAGATGGAGACTGGAGGAGAAAGAGTCCCAAAAGGAAGAGAGTGTGGAAGGGTACAGGATTTGGTACCTTTGAATTTAGATCGTGATAGAGGGGATGGAGTGCTGGGTTTTGAATAGAAAGAAAGACTTGAGTTCAAATCCTGACTCAGACATTTATGAAATATGTCACCCTGGGCAAATTAAATGAGAATAATAATTACATCTATTGCCCAGAACTGTTGTAAAAATCTGAGATACATACATACATGCATACATACATACATAAACTGTTTTGCTATATAAATGCTAACAATACAAATGCTTTTTAAAAATTTACCCATGTGACCTTGGATAAGTCACATTTTCTCTGGATTTAAGTTTCTCTATCTGCAAAATGATAGGGTTAGAATAGATAAACTCTAAGGTAGTTTTACCTCAAAATCTAGAACCAAAGGAGGCTGGGTGGGTCATGGAAACAAAACACCTACTCTATCTTTTTTTTTCCCCCTGGCACTGGGGCTGACCAAATTCTCTACTGTTGTACCTGCAAGTTGATTAAAAAAACAGCCACCAAGAGGGAAAAAAAAAGCCCAACACTTTACAAACATTTTGAATCTGTTAGCTAAGCAATTCTTCTATAAATAGGCTTATAAAATAATTTCCTCAATTATCCCGAAATAGCTGTTTTGAAAGGAAAATTAAAAAGCCAATCTCTTCCTCCAATTTTTTGTTGGAGGCTTGCGTGATGGGTGAAGGGGCGCTTCCTCTTCTGTTGGAGATGTGATTACATATGCACGAATTACTACTCCCCAGTCTATACGTTTATTTAACACCAGCTCATGTCAGGAATTGCCTAGCAACCCAGTACAGAGCAAAGCAGGAGGACAAGTAGCAGTATTTATGACAGCGGTGAATAAAGTGAACACTGCATAATTGAGTGTCATAACAGCTTTTTTTTTTTCAGAAGGGAGGGGTCAGCACACACCCACACACCCCCACACCCACACCCACACAGGACTTCTTAGATTAACTTTCCAGCTCTGCTTGGCATGTAAGCACAGAGGCCCCAAATGAATAAGTACTACATATGTCATGTTCTAGGTTTGCATAATGAAATTTCACAATCACAGTTGGTTGTCCTAGATCTTTTTGATGGGTATCACAGATTTTCCTTTACAAATCACCTCAAGTAGAATCAAAGGCAAGGTTTCTCAGAACCTACTGTCAGGATTATTGCTCTGTGTGTGTGTGTGTGTGTGTGTGTGCATGGTTAAGAGAAATCACTGGGTTTAGGATGTGTTTTCCTGACATTGACTGATTATATAATGATGTCCAAATCACATAACATCCTGGTAAAGCCTATGGACCACTTCTCAGAATAATGTCTTTTTTAAGCATAATTGAAAGTCATGCTAATTTAATTAGGAGTCAGAGAAAAGAAAGATGTATTTTTTTTCCCCATCCAAGTTCCCAGACCCATTGAAATCTGTCCAGTGACCTCTTGGAGACCTCTCTGCAGGAAAAGGGGATATGTTAACTCTGAGGTAACCCCTAGAAAAGGAGGGGAGTAGGGGGGAAGGAAAGAAAAAAAAACAAAGAAAGGAAGGAAAGAAGGAAGGAAGAAAAAAAGGAAGGAAAAGAAGAAGGAAGGAATGAAGAAGAGGCAAGGGAGAGAGAGATGGAGAGAGAGAAGAGAAAGGAAGAGAGGAGAAAGAAAAAGAGAAAGAAGGGAGGAAGAAAGAGAAAAAGAAAAGAAAGAAGTAGAAGAGAGAAAGAAAACCTGTGAATTCAATCATTTCAGCAACTCTTCATGTGGGAATTCTCTGAACAACAGCAATCAGCAAATGTTCTGTAACACACTTTTAAAGATTTGCCTGAAGTATTAAAAGGTTGGATTACTTGGTCATGAAGGAGTCTGGATTTTGGTACCCATTATTAAATCCTGTTTTACTCCTCACATCCTATCAGTTTCCAGGTCTCATCAATTTTGACCTTTGTAGCATCTCTCCCAATGCACTCTTTCTCTCCTCTGACACTGCCCCTCCCCTGGTGGACTTCCTAATCGTCTCACACTTGAATTATTCCAATAGACTATGAGTTAGTCTACCTGGTGAAAGTCTCCTCCCCATTCTAGCCTGTCTTCTATTCAGAAATCAAAGTAATCTTACTAAAGAATAGCAATGACTTGAAGGAGCATCCAGCAGAGGCAGGCCAGAAAGGCGCCTGATCAACTCAGAGGGCAAGTCATCCCACCAAGCACAAGTGCCACTACCAGGCCTATCACCAAAGGGCTGGGAATGGAAAGAGCAAGGTAAGAAGCAAATACAGGGGCCCCTGTCCTTGACAGCAAATACTCCTGGGGCTACCACTTCAAAGCCCAGAAATTAAAAAAAAAATAAAAGCTCCTATCAGGACCTCCAAAGACCAGGATGACAGAGTGAACCTCACCTGCTCCAAACCCCCCCTCTGACCCTGAAAATATAGTAACTTTTGCCCCAGGGCAAAACCCTCTACAGTAAAGGCTTGGGATCCCTAGAGGAAGGGCGTGGCTAGGTCCCTGCCTCAAAATGGGTAGAAAGCAGACTACAAAGACAAAGACTCTGGAGTCCTACTATCCTCAGAAGGAGGAACCAAACTCAGAGGGAGACAATGTGGACTCCACACCCACAGCTGAAACATCAACAGGGAATGGGTCCTGAGCACAGAAGACTCTCCTAGATGAGATCAAAAGGAACTTTGAAAACCAAATGAGAGAGATAGAAGACAAAATGAATAATTCTCTCAAAACCAAAATAGCAGAATTAGAAAAACATTATAATGAAGAAAACATCTCTCTAAAAAGAAAAGTGTATGATATGGGAAAGGAGCTCCAAAAATTAACCAAGGAAAATGATTTGCTAAAAACTAGAATCAACCAAATGGAAACAAATAACTCTATGAGGAACCAAGAACCAGTCAAACAAAACAAGAATGAAAAATTAGAAAAAGAGGTAAAATACCTCAAAGAAAAAATAACTGACCTGGAAAACAGATCCAGGAGAGATAATCTGAGAATTATAGGCCTACCAGAAAATCATGATGAAAAAATGAGCCTGGACAACATTCTCCAAGAGCTCATTAAGGAAAACTGCCCTGAGATACTAGAAATTGAGGGTAAAATAGAAATCGAGAGAATCTACCAGACCCCTCCTGAAAGAGATCCCAAACTGAAAAGTCCTTGAAATGTTGTGGCCAAACTCCAGAACTACCAGATAAATGAGAAAATACTTCAAGTGGCCAGAAAGAAACAATTCAAATATTGAGGGTTCCACAGTGAGGATCACACAGGATTTGGCAGCCTCTACACTGAAAGATTGGAGGCAATGGAATACAATTTTCCAGAAGGCAAAAGAGCTCAGGTTACAAGCAAGGATCACATACCCAGCGAGACTGAGCATATTCTTCCAGGCAAAGAGATGGTCATTCAACAATATAACAGAGTTCCAGTCCTTCTTGATAAAAGAGCCAGAAATCAATGGAAAATTTAACCTCCAATTACGAGATGCAACAATGACATAGAAAGGTAAATAAGGAAAACACACACACACACACACACACACACACACACACACACACCCTGCTATTTGATAAGAGCAAACTGGTTATAGACAAGTGGAGGGTATGAGTATTAAATACACAAAATGACGATTAAAAAAATCTTATTAAGGGCTACAAAGGGATGGCAATGGAAGAAAGGGAATGAATGAATTGGAAAAGGGTAAATTATACCACACAAAGAGGCATAAAAACTGTATAGCAGAGGAAAAGAAGGGAGGGAGATGGGAATCATATGAGCTTTTTCCTCATTGGTTCTGGTGCAAGGAGGGTATAACAACCAATTAAGCATAGGACTCTATGGAGAAAAAAATACAAAAATTATCATTTCAGAGGGAAGGAGGGGAGGGAGAGGAGCTTTGCATGAGATTTGTTCCTGTCACTCTTGGTGCAAAGAAGAAATAACATACTTCATTAAGTATAAAAATATCCTACAGACAGTAGGAGGTGGAAAGAGGTATGAAAGGCAGGGGGGTTAGTAGGGAGGGAAGAAGTAAGGGGAAAGAGGAGGTAAAGGGAGGGGCTGATAAGGGAATACTGAGGGAGGCGGTGGTCAAAAGGAAAACTATTAAGGGAGAAAGGAAGAAGGGGGGAAAATATGAACATTAACAGGGGCAGGAATAGGATGGAGGGAAAGAAACAGATAACAGTCATAACTGTAAATGTAAATGGAATGAATTCTCCCATAAAACAGAGATGGATAGCAGAATTATTAGAAATCATAATCCTACAATATGCTGTTTACAAGAAACACATCTGAAACAGAGGGATACACACAGGGTAAAGGTAAAAGGCTGGAGTAAAATATATCATGCCTCAGCTAAAGTAAAAAACAAAACAGGGGTAGCTATCCTTATCTCAGATAAAGCAAAAGTGAAAATTGACCTAATTAAAAGAGATAAGGAAGGAAACTGTATCCTGTTAAAAGGCACCATCGAGAATGAAGCAATATCACTACTTAACATATATACACCAAGTGGTATAGCATCCAGATTCCTAGAGGAGAAGGTAAAGAAATTAGAGGAAGAAATAGAGAGCAAAACTATACTAGTGGGAGACCTTAATCTCCCCATCACTGAACTTGATAAATCTAACCTCAAAATAAACAAGAAAGAAGTTAAGGCGGTGAACAGGATTTTAGAGAGGATAGGTATGATAGAACTTTGGAGAAAACTAAATGGGGATAAAAAAGAATATACTTTCTTCTCAGTGGGTCATGGCACATACTCAAAAATTGACCATGTTCTGGGACATAAAAACCCCACAATTCTATGCAGTAAGGCAGAAATATTAAATGCATCCTTCTCAGATCATGATGCAATAAAAATTATATGCAATAAAGGGCCATGGAAAGACAGACTAAAAACTAATTGGAAATTAAACAATTTAATCCTAAAGAATGAAGGGTCAAACAAGAAATTATAGAAACAATCAGTAATTTCATTCAAGAGAATGATAATAATGAGACAACATACCAAAATTTCTGGGATGCATTAAAGGCAGTTCTTAGGGGAATTTTATATCCCTGAATGTATACATGATTAAATTAGAGAAAAGGGAGGTCAATGAATTGGGCATGCAATTGAAAAACCTAGAATAAGAACAAATTCAAAATCCCCAATTAAATACTAAATTAGAAATATTGAAAACCAAAGTAAAGATTAACAAAATTGAAATTAAAAAATTATTGAATTAACAAATAAATCTAAGAGCTGGTTTTATGAAAAAAACCAAAAAAATTGATAGACCCTTGGTCAATATGATAAAAAAAAAGAAAGAAGAAAAACAAATTATGAGTTTAAAAAATGAAAAGGGCAAATCTACCTTCAATGAAGAGGAAATCAAAACAATAATTAGGAATTATTTTTCCCAAATGTATGAACATAAATTTGATAATCTTAGGGAAATGGATGAATATTTACAAAAATACAAGTTGCCCAGATTAACTGATGAGGAAGTAAATTACTTAAATAACCCAATCTCAGAAAAAGAAATTGAATAGGCCATCAGTCAACTCCCTAGGAAAAAAACTCCAGGGCCAGATGGATTTACTAGTCAATTCTATCAAACATTTAAAGAATAATTGATTCCAATACTCTACAAACTATTTGGGAAAATTAGTGAAGAAGGAGTCCTAACAAATTCTTTTTATGACACAAATATGGTACTGATACCTAAATCAGGAAGAGATAAAAAACAGAGGAAGAAAATTATAGACCAATCTCCCTCATGAATATAGATGCAAAAATTCTAAAGAAAATACTAACAAAAAGACTACAGCAAATTATCTGAAGAATAATACATTTTGATCAGGTAGGATTTATTCCAGGAATGCAAGGATGGTTTAATATTAGGAAAACCATCAGTATAATTGATCATATCAACAATAAATCTAGCAGAAATCACATGATCATCTCAATAGAAGAAGAAAAGGCTTTTGACAAAATACAACATCCATTCCTATTAAAAATATTAGAAAGTATAGGAATAAATGGAGTCTTCCTTAAAATAATAGGGAGCATCTATTTAAAGCCATCAATAAGTATTATATGTAATGGGGAGAAGCTAGAAGCATTTCCCATAAGATCAGGAGTGAAACAAGGATGTCCACTATCACCCCTCTTATTCAATCTGGTACTAAAAATGTTAGCAGTAGCAATTAGAGAAGAAAAAGAAATCAAAGGAATCAAATTAGGCAAAGAAGAGACCAAGCTATCACTCTTTGCAAATGATATGATGATATACTTAGAGAATCTTAGAGAATCAAGTAAAAAACCACTTGAGACAATAAATCAATTTGGCAAAGTTGCAGGATATAAAATAAACCCACATAAATCCTCAGCATTCCTATATATTTCCAATGAAGTTCAACAGCAAGAGATAGAGAAACCCCATTTAAAGTTACTGTAGACATTATAAAATATTTGGGAATCTACCTGCCAAAACAAATGCAGGACCTATATGACCACAACTATAAAACACTTTTCACACAAATAAAGTCAGATCTAACTAATGGGAAAAATATCACTTACTCGTGGCTGGGTCAAGCTAACATAATAAAAAAATGACAATTTTACCTAAATTAAATTATATATTTATTGCCATACCAATTAATTTACCAAAAAACTACTTTATAGAGCTAGAAAAAATAGCAACAATATTCATTTGGAAGAATAAATGGTCCAAAATATCAAGGGAATTAATGAAAAGAAATGCTAGGGAAGGTGGACTAGCTATACCAGATTTTAATCTGTATTTAGGATTAAATTATTTAGTTTCCAATTTATTTTTGTCTATCTTTATATGGCCCTTTATTGCATGTGTTTTTTATTGCATCATTATCTGAGAATGCATTTAATATTTCTGTCTTTCTGCACTGAATTGTGAGGTTTTTATGTCCTAGTACATCATCAATTTTTGTGTATGTGCCATGTTCTGCTGAGAAGAAGGTATATTCCTTTTTATCCCCATTCAGTTTTCTCCAGAGATCTATCATATCTAGCCTCTCTAAAATTCTATTCACCTCCTTAATTTCTTTCTCGTTTATTTTGAGGTTAGATTTATCAAGTTCAGAGAGGGGGAGATTAAGGTCCCCCACTAGTATAGTTTTGCTATTTATTTCTTTCTCTAATTCCTTTAACTTCCCTTCTAGGAATTTTGGTGATATACCACTTGGTGCATATGTGTTAAGGAATGATAATGCTTCATTCTAGATGGTGCCTTTAATGGGATATAGTTTCCTTCCTTATCTCTTTTAATTATATATATATATATATATATATATTATATATATATATTTTTTTTCTTTTCCTTTGTCTGAGATAAAGATTGCTATCTCTGATTTGGAAAAAAGGATTTCTGTGTCCAGTAATTTATCTTGCCATGTATCTTCAGAATATTCTTAAGACAATTCAAAAGGAAATGGTTCAATTTTATGTCATGAAACTGGTAGACTGTCCAGGTTTCAGAGGCATATAGCAATAAGGTCAACACAACAGTTCTGTAGACCTTCAGTTTGGTAGGCAGCCTAATACCTCTTCTCTCCCATACTTTCTTTCACAGCCTCCCAAACACTGAGCTAGTTCTCACAATAGGTATATCAAACTCATCATCTGTGAGTACATCCCTGGAAAATATACTACCAAAATAAGTGAACTTATCTGTAGTATTCCAAATTTCTCCATTTCCAGTGACCATTGGTTCCATGGATGGATGGCATGGTATTAGCTGATAGAGAATGTCTCTTTTCTTGGTATTGATTTGCGGGGGGTGGGGGGGGGGGAAAGTGAACACAAGTAGCAGAGAATCAAGCCATAGTCTGTTGCATCTCAGCCTCTGGCTGCATCAATTCTTCAATCATCTCTGAAGAAAACATTTTGTGCACCACCTCTCCCTCCACTTTATTCTTAGCTTGTAGCTTTTCAAATTAAGTAGTTCATGCTCAGTACAATAGATGACCTTAATACCTTTTTAATCCTTCTTGAAGACATCTCACAACATTGCTGAAAATAAAATGCTGAAAAGGATGGGAGCAAGTACATAGTCCTGCTTCACTCCATTGGTGACTGGGAAAGCATGAGAGTATCATCCATTATCCAGAGCCTGTGCAAGCATGTTGTTATGCAAGTGGATTACAGTAGTGATGAGATTTTCAATGAAAAGGACAGACTTCTTTTGTGATCCTGGCACTTCTGGCACTGTTGGGAAGCAAATATCATGTCAACCATTCCTTGGCCCTTTCTGAAACCACTCTAGCTCTCTGGTAGATGACAGTCTTTCAGTTGAAGGATCAGTAGATTAAGAATAATTCTGACAAGAATCTTGTCAGCAATGACTAAGAGAGATCCCCCTGTGGTTGTTAAAGCAAAGTGTAGTTGAAAGTGAAAAGAAAAAAACAAAACCCCACGAACTATCTTATCAAAAACTGAAAGGCTGTTAGGTTAAAACAATTAATCCTTAGAAAACAAACAAACACACAGGAAGGATGTTCAGAAGAAGAGTTTGTTATTGATCCCTCCACTGTAAGGCATGGCTTTATAAAGTTTGAGGAACAGTGAAAAAAAACAGCTCCACCACTCCCCAAAATTTGGCGACAAAGAAATAGTTACAGGTAAGACAATACAAAGCCTAGAGTACTGAAGATTAGGTAGGGGTAAGGGGTGGGGGAGGTAACTTTTACTGACTAAACTCATTTTTCCATTCAAGATGGATCAAAGCCATTTTCAGAAGGTGTCTAGAATTTATGTGGAAAGGTCTCAGCATCTTAATCAGACTGTAATATAGCCATCAAAATATTATTTTGGAGATTTTTTTTCTTCTATTGAGTCTGAAAGTCTTAGTCCTACTGAGGAAATTGTAAACTTTGATAAGTATACTGACATAATGAGAAGCAGATTTGTACTAGGATTAACAAAATTTCTAAATAGAGATGAAATACCATGATATAACCTTGGACCATACTATGTCATAAAAGATTAGAATTTTATTTTGATAGGTGGAAGTAAACTTATTTCAGTTATCTAGAAACTCACATGAATTAAACCTCACAAAAACATACAATCCATTATCCATCTAGACTAGAAAAATGTATTGTTTATTAAATTTTTGTTCAATTTACCAAAAAAAGTCTGGCTTCATAATTGAGAATTAAAGACTATGTTTTAAAATCTTGTGAATTCAATGTCAAATCATGTAAAATTATTGATTATTGTCGAGGGCCAGTCTCTGACCTGGTCCATACACGGGGAGACTCTGTTTCAGGATTTCTGCTAAGCCAGCTCCCCATGAAGGTTATATTATGTCTTAAGATTGGCTTGCCATCTCCTCCTGCCTTGCAAGAGCTAAGGATGTGAAAACTGAGCTGTGCCCCAGACATAGATGCTTGCAAGAGAACAAGGATAATAAACCATATGGAATTATGTAAGTCAACAAGGACATAAAAACATACAGATATGCTAAATGTACAAGGACAGTAAATATTTTTGCATGTATTGCTGAGAGATAATTACTTTGCATTCATTATATAAACCCTGCCCTCTGATCAATAAATCAGAACTGCCATGACAGATCTCTCCTGTCTCGCGTCCATCATTCCACACTTCTTGGTTTGGCCTGTGCCCATTTTGATGCAGGCATCAGATTACAGGCAAGAATATTTTGCATATTAAGAGTTTTTAAGATGCAAAATATTGTAAGGTTTATCATGAGAAAATAAATTTAACTCTTTGATTTTTTACCAGTTAATTCAATTACCATGTTTGTAGGTGTGTATGTATACATTATACCATCTCCTCAAAAGCAGATATTAGCTAAATAGATGATGATGACAGATTGGAAGGAAGGAAGGAAGGAAGGAAGGAAGGGAGGAAAAAAGGACAGAAGAAAGAAAGAAAGAGAAAGAAGGAAAGAGAAAGAATGAAAGAAAAAGAGAAAGAATGAATTAATTCAGGACACTTTCTCCTCACTAAATCCCTTGCAGCACACACTTTAGACTACACCCTCAAAGAACATAAGTCCTGAGGCCCTGATCCTCTGTTGGCTAACAGAGGATCAGGCTCACAGAACACTATCTTCAGATCTTCAGACATGCTTCACTTCACACCTTCCTTTCTACCTTTCACCTCTCCTCATTAACTTCCTCACCCCTACTCCCTCCTTCACCATTTCTGGAACCAGAAGCCATAAGCAAATGATCTGTCACTGTTCATTTTTATTGTTGCTGTTTTGTTTCCTTTTAAAATGTTTTTGTAGCTGTCCTCTGTTTATCCCCATTATTATATTTATCCTCAGTATCTCTCCTCATCCCCCTCCCAGAGAACTATCTCATCAACAACGGAAAGAAAAAAGTCAGCACATTTTTACACTGAAAATCACGAAAATGCATAATGTGTGACACCTATTCCTTCCACCAAACAGTGGGTTAAAGGAGTCCTCTCATATTCCTTTATTACAGTGGTGCTTAATCTTTATAAATATTTTACATTTCCATGTGTGTATGTTGTACGTGTGTGTGCTTGTTCTTTCCAGTGCATAGTCATAGTTATTGTGGATATTGTTTTCTTGGTTCTGCTTATTTTACTCTACATGAATTCATTTAGATCTTTCCATGCTTCTCTATATTTATCATACACATAATTTCTCATAGCACAACAATATCCAATTCCATTCATGGACTTATACCACACTTTGTTTAGCCATTCCCCAATCCATGGGCATCTACTTTGTTTCCAGTTCTTTGCTATTACAAATAGTGCTTCTATAAATAATTTGTTCTATAACTTTGTTCTTATCAGTGTTTGACAATGTTCTTCAATGTGGTGTGTTAATCAACTCTTTTTTCCCCTCAAAGGAAGTTTTAGTTATTTATTTTTTTGATTTTGCAAATAGTATTTTATTTTTTCCTGATTGCATGTCTGGACAACTTTTAGCTTTAATATTTATAAGATTTTGAGTTCCAAATTTTTCTTCCTCCCTTTCTCCCCTTCTCTCTTCTGAAAATGGCAGACAGTTTGATATAGTTTATACATATACTATCATATAAAATACATTTCATATTAATCACAGTTGTGAAAAAAACACACAGAAAACAAGGAAGAATAAAGTAAATGAGAAAAATATGTTTTAATCTGTATTCAGAGTCCATCAGTTCTTTATTTGCATGTGGATAGCATTTTCCTTCATAAGTCCTTTGTACTTGTCTTTGTTCATTGTGTTGCTGAGAAGAGCTGAGTCAATCATACTTGATTATCATACAACATTGCTAGTATTGTATACAATGTTTTCTTGGTTCTGCTCATTTCACTTTGCATCAGTTCATGCAATCTTTTATAGATTTTTCTGAAGTCCATCTGTTTATCATTTCTATTGCACAATAATATTCCATTACACATTCCATACCATTCATATGCCATAGCCATTCCCCCAATTGATGGACATATCTTCAATTTCCAATATTTTGCCGGCATGAAAAGATCTGCTATAAATATCTTTGTACGTGTAAGTCCTTATTCCTTTTTTTTTATGATCTCCTTGGAATACAGATGTAGTAATAGTAGTAGCAGCAGTAATAGTATCACTGGATCAAAAGGGCAGGCACAGTTTGGTTGCCCTTTGGGCATAATTCCAAATTGCTCTCTAGAATGGTTGTAACAATTTACAACTCCATCAACAGTGTGTTAGTATCCCAATTGTCCCACATCCTCTCCAATACTTATCACTTTCCTTTTTTTCTTATATTAGCCAATATGATTAGTAAGAGATGGTATTTCAAAATTCTTTTAATTTGCATTTCTCTTTTCAAAAGTGATATAGAACACTTCTTCACATGCCTATAGATAACTTTGATTTCTTCATCTGAAAAATGCCTGTTCATATTCTTTAACTATCAATTGGGAAATGGCTTATATTCTGGTAAATTTGACTCAGTTATTTGTATATTTGAGAAATGTGGCCTTTATTAGAGTCACTTGCTGTAAATATTGTTTCCTACCATTCTGCTTTCCTTCTAATCCTAGTTGCTTTGATTTTAAAACTTTCTAATTTTATATAATCAAAATTGCCTATTTTACATTTCTTAATGCTCTCTGTCTCATTTGGTCATGATTTCTTCCACTCTTCCTTTATCTGACAGGTGAACCATTCCTTGATCTTCTAATATGTTTTTGGTGTCACCCTTCATATCTAAATCATGCAACCATTTTGACCTTACCTTGGCAACTGGTGTGAGACATAGGTCTATGCCTAGTTCATGTCCTCCTGTTTTCCAGCTTTCTCAGATGTTTTTGGCAAATAGTAAGTTCTTACCCCAAACACTGTGGTTTGGGGGTTTATCAAACACTAGGTTATCCACTCCCATTTTATAGGAGAGTTCACCCCATTCAACTTCAGTTACGTTTACTACCTGTGCATTTCCCTGCATCCTATTCTTCCTTCTGTTTGTCCTCTCTCTCCTTTCACCCCTTCCCTCTTCGCCAAAGTTTTGCTTCTATCTATCACCTCCCCTGATTTCCTCTCCCTTCTGTCAATATACTTCACCCCTTACTTGATTACTTTCTTTTCTACTTCCCTGTTGGATAAGATTGATTTCTATATTCAACTGATTATGTATATTATTCCCTCTTTAAACCATTATTGATGAGCATAAGGTTCAAGCAATGATTTTCACCCACCCTCCCATCTTCCCCTCCATTGCAATATGTCTTTTGCACCTCTTCATGTGAAATAATTGACCCCATTCCACTTCTCCTTTCTTTCTGCACCTGTACCCCTCTTTCTCATACCTTAATTATTTTATGTCATTCCCTCAAATTCATCTTATACCCATGCCCTCTGCGTATGTATATTCTTTCTAATTATACTATTAGTGATACATTTTTTAAGAATTGCAAGTGTCATCTTCCCATAAACAGTTTAGCTCTATTGAATCGCTTATGTTTTTTTTCCCCTTTTTACCTGCTTATATTTTTCTTGGATCTTGGTATTGGAGTCCAAATTTTTGGTTTAGTTCTCATCTTTTCCTTAAGAAATCTCAAAATCCTTCAATTTCATTGAATGATTGTTTTCACCCTTGATGAATTATAACTTAATTTTGCCAGGTAAGTGATTCTTGGTTGTAATCCTAGCTTCTTTGCCTTCTAGAATATCATGTTTCACAAACTTCAATCCTTTAATGAAGAAAAAAACCAAGCATTTTTAAAGTACCTGTTAAATACCAGGGACCACACTAAGCACTTTACATATATTATTTCATTTGAGCCCAACAATAACCCTACAAGGCAGGGTGCTGTTATCTCCATTTTACAGTGGAAGAAACTGAGGGGGAAAGAAGTTAAGTGACTTGCCAAGAATTGTCCAACTAGTAAATATCTGAAGCTGGATTTGAACTCAATTCTTCCTAACTTCAGGACAGTACTCCATCTTCTGCTTCATCTAACTGCTCCAACTGTGAGTCACTCACAAGTTACCGAATATTTAACAAAAAAAGTTTAATTTTGCTTTAACAAAACAAGAAGCATTTAGATTCTCTGGATTCAGTCCCTTTCCTTTCTACCTATAAATGCCACCGGTTATTATGTTATCAGGGTATGGCGATTCATGTGATCTTAGGCATCCACTAAAGTCTGAGCATCTCAGACTTCATGTAGTACCCTTACATGACAAGAAATCTGTGTTAGGGGAGAAGGGGCCAATCAGATCCCAGGGGCTGTTTTATCTTCATTAGGTAAAGCCTGGTGGGAGGCAGGGGAAGCAGATTAGAGAGATGAGATAAGTTGCATGAGGGAAATGCTGATCTTATCACAAGTCCCAAATCTGTGTCATTCTCTTCCTCAAGACTTCTGATTCTTGATTTTTGAGAAACTAAATTAAGTCTAAGTGTTTCTGCCTGGCTTTCAAACTTGATTTCATGGCTTCATTTACAAATGCAGAACTGGAAGTTGAAGAAACGTACAGATGTTATTTGCAGAAGATTCTCTTCACTTTTGGGGGGAGGAATTATGTACATTTGCTTATCCAGGTTTGATCTTGTGACTCAAAAAATTAAGCTTCCCACAGACCCATCAAACATATAAATTTTATACACACACACAAACACACACAGACATATATAAAATTTACACATACATGTATCAGTAGAGAACAATCAATGACCAGCTATAAGACCAGCTAGTGTCTGGCACAATTTGTCTGAATCATGGCCACTAATGACCCTTGTACTGGTGATACTTGTGGTCCTAAGTGCCTTTTCATGTTTGATTGTAACACATAGATCTGGTGACCTGAAGTCAAAGATAACAATATAAATAGTCACATTAATTCCCCTCTTATGCTTAAGATTTTTAAAAGATCAATAGAAAATTAGAAAGTCAACAATAGATCCAAGTTGGAATAGTGACCAGATGGGAAGACTTAGGTTTAAGGCTTTCCTCTGACACATACTCTGTTTGTAACCCTAAGTAGTGAACTCATGGCCCCTGGGGAATCCCTTGGCTAAAAGTTCTAGATCAGGCTGCTGTTGTTCAGTCATTTTTCAGTCATGTCTGACTCTTTGTGTCCCCATTTAGGGTTTTCTTGGCAGAGATACTGGAGTAGTTTGCCATTTTCTCCTTCAGGTCATTTTACAGATGAGGAAACTGAGGGAAACAGGGTTAAGTGACTTGGTAAGGGTCATGCAGCTACTATGTTTCTGAGACCAGATTTGATCTCAGGAAAATGAGTCTTCCTGACTTCAGGCCTAGAACTCTAACCACTGCACCTCTAGTAGCCCATTGCACTTGTTCATTGCACTACCTAGCTGCCTAGGTATTAATCAGAAATGACAAATGGAGAGGGGTAGAGTCAAGATGGCAGAGTAGAAACAGGACCTCCACATAGCTCCAGCTCCCACACCCTCCAATTCATGTAAAAGGTGACTCTGAACAAACTTTGGAGCTACAGAACCCACAAAATGACACAGAGAAGCTAACCTCTGGCTGAGGATAGCCTGGCAGGCCAGCAGGAAGCAGCCAGCACAGCACTCTGGGAGCCAAGCCCAGCCCCCCATAAGCCAGAGGTTTTAGCCCCAGGATGGGCCTGACCAACCACAGCTGGAGGGACTCCAGATCACTAGCAGCTGTGGAAGTTTCCAGAATTATCAACACATAGATGCTAAGGACAAAGTAAAAGGTCAGTGCAGTATAGACTTTGGGATCCAGTAGATGGGAATGTGTTGGCTTCTTAGGGGCAAAAGCTGCTGAGGGCTGTGGCGCAGCTGCTGCCATGTGGCAGCTTCAGCTCCTGGCCTACAGAATGTAGGGAGACCAAGTGACCAGCCTGAGGGGTTATCACTCTTGCTTTGACCTGCTTGGATCTGGATTGCGGTCTAGGGTAGAGGTCCTGGAGTGTGCAACCAGCTTGCCAGAGTGTATGGAGGCTTCAGAGAGGGCACCCAATTTGGTAGCTGAGAAAACCCCATCATTTGGGATGAAGCTGCCCTGTCTTCTGTCAGAGTCCTACTGTGACAAAAAGCCCAAAAGTCAAGTAATTGAGTGGTAACATGAGCAGGCAAAGGAAGCAAACCAAGCAGAGCAATCCAACTTTACACTCCTATTTTTGGAACAAAAAGGACCAAAGCATGGGATAGGAGGAAGACAGTGAAGTCAGAACTCTTGCACCAAAAGCTTCCAAGAAAAATACTAGCTGGTTACAGGCCCTAGAGGACCTTAAGAAAGATTTTGAAAACCAAATAAGAGAAGTGAAGAAAAAATTGGGACAAGAAATGAGAATGACACAAGAAAATTATGAAATGAGAGTCAACAATGTGACTGAAGAAAATAACACCTTAAAAAATAGACTAAGTCAAATGGCAAAAGAGACTCAAAAAGGCAATGAAGAGAAGAATACCTTTAAAAGCTGAATTTTCCAGATGGGAAAAGAATCTCAAAAGCTCACTGAAGGGAATCGTTCTTTTAGAATTAGATTGGAGCAAATGGAAGCTAGTGACCTTATGAGAAATCAAGATACTATTAAACAGATCCAAACAAATGAAAAAATAGAAGGCAATGAGAAATATCTCATTGGGAAAACCACTGACCTGGAAAATAGATCCAGGAGAGATCATTTAAAAATTATTGGACTACCTGAAAGCCATGATCAAAAAAAAAAGAATCTAGAAATCATCCTTCAAGAAATTCTCAAGGAAAATTGCCCTGATATTTTAGGACCAGAGAGCAAAATAGAGGTTTAAAAAAATCCACCAATCACCTCCTGAAAAAGATCCCCAAAAGAAAACTCCTATGAATTTTATAAACAGGTTCTGGAATACAGATTAAGGAGAAAATGTTACAAGCAGCCAGGAAGAAACAATTTGAATGTTGGTGAAACACAATCAGTATAACACAGGATCTGGCAGCTTCTACACTGAAGTATCAATGGGCTTGGAATATGATATTTCAGAGGTCAAAGGAGCTGGGATTAAAACCAAGAATCACATACCCAGCAAGACTGAGTGTCATTTTTCAGGGGAAAATACCATCATTCAGTGGAATAGAAGACTTTCAAGCATTTTTGATGAAAAAAAAGAGTTGAATAGAAAGTTTCACTTTCAAAGACAAGTAGCAAGAGAAGCATGAGAAGGTAAATAGGGAATAGAAATCATAAGGAACTTATCAAAGTTGAACTATTTATATTATTACGTGGAAAAAAAATAATTGTAACTGATGCAACTTTTCTCAGTATTACAATAATTGAAGGGAATAGAAATGTATATATACACATACATGCATGTCTATATAGGAGTATATATATTGGTTTATTAATACATATGTGAATGTGGTATATATGTGTACAGGTATACATAGATAGAGAGCACAGGATCAATTTAATGGGAAGGGATGATACTTAAAATGTAAAATTAAGAGGTGAGAGAGGAATATAATGAGAGGAGATGGGAGAGGCACAATGGGGGTAAACTATCTCATATAGAAGAGGTAAGGGAAAATGGTTACAATGGAAGGGAGGAACAGGAAAGCAAAAGGGAATGGGTCAACCTTACTCTCATTGAATTTGGCTTAGGGAGGGAATGACATATACACTAAATAGGGTATCTCACCATACAGGAGAGTAAGGGGGAAGGTCGTGAGAGGGGGAG
>NW_027185777.1:33106340-33181034 GCF_028583685.1 Petaurus breviceps papuanus | reverse complement strand
CCTGTCACTTTTCAAAAGTGTTTGCTTCCAACTTCCCTACCCCCCAACTTGCCCTCCCTTTCATCATCCCCCCTCACATCCCCTTACTCCCTACTCTTCTATAGGGTGAGATACCCTATTTGGTGTATATGTCATTCCCTCCCTAAGCCAAATTCAATGAGAGTAAGATTGACCCATTCCCTTTTGCTTTCCTATTCTTCCCCTCCATTGTAACATTTTTTTCCCTTGTCTCTTCTATATGGGATAATTTACGCCATTGTGTCTCTCCCCATCTCCTCTCATTATATTCCTCTCTCACCTCTTAGTTTCACCTTGGTATTATCCCTTCCTATTCAACTGGTCCTGTTCCCTCTGTCTGTATGTACATGTACACATATATACACACACTCACATATGTATTCATATGCCCATATACCCTCCCATATTGACATATGTATTTATGTATACACACACATATCCAATTATATTCCCTTCAACTATTGTCATACTGAGAAAAGTTTCATAAGTTGCAATTATCATTTTTTCCATGTAGGAATGCAAATAAGTCAACTTTGATAAATTCCTTATGATTTCGTTTCCCTGATTAGCTTCTCATGCTTCTTCTATCTGAATGTCAAATTTTCTGTTCAGCTCTGTTTTTTTTTATCAAGAATGCTTGAAAGTCTTCTATTCCACTAAATGACCATATTTTACCCTGAAAAATGATACTCAGTTTTGCTGGGTAGGTGGTTCTTGGTTTTAATACCAGCTCCTTTGACCTCTGGAATATCATATTCCAAGCCCATCGATACCTCAGTGTAGAAGCTGCCAGATCCTATGTTATCCTGATTGTTTCACCAGTATTCAAATTGTTTCTTCCTGGCTGCTTCTAATATTTTCTCCTTAATCTGGGAATTCTGGAACCTGTTTATAAAATTCCTAGGAGTTTTGTTTTGGGGATCTTTTTCAGGAGGTTATTGGTGAATTCTTTCAATCTCTGTTTTGCCCTCTGGTTCTAAAACATCAGGGCAATTTTCCCTGAGAATTTCTTGAAGGATGATTTCTAGGTTCTTTTTTTGATCATAGCTTTCAGGAAGTCCAATAATTTTTAAATTATCTTTCCTGGATCTTTTTTCCAGGTCAGTGGTTTTCCTAATGAGATATTTCACATTGCCTTTTATTTTTTTTTTCATTTGTTTGGATCTGTTTAATAGTATCTTGATTTCTCATAGAGTTACTAGCTTCCATTTGTACCAATCTAATTCTGAAGGAATAATTCTCTTCAGTGAGCTTTTAAGATTCATTTTCCATCTGGCAAATTCAGCTTTTTAAGGCATTCTCCTCCTCATTGGCTTTTTGAGTCTTTTTTGGCATTTGAGTTGGTATATTTTTAAGGTGTTATTTTCTTCAGTGAGGTTGTTGACACCCAATTTATAATTTTCTTGCATCATTCTCATTTTTCTTCCCAATTTTTTCTCCACTTCTCTTATTTGGTTTTCAAAATCCTTCTTATGCTCCTCTATGGCCTTATTCTTTTCTTGGAAGCTTTTGGTGCAGGAGTTCTGACTTTGCTGCCTTCCTCCTCTTCCATGTTTTGATCCTTTTTATCCCCAAAAATGGAATCCAAAGTCAGACTGCTGTGTTTGCCTTGCTTCCCCTGCTTACTCATGTTGACACTCAATTACTTGTCTTTTGAGCTTTTGGCCCCAGTAGAACTCTGCTACCAGAGGGGGGGAACTTTGTCCCAAATCACTGGGGTTTTCACAGATGCTGGAGCTATTAGTTGGATTCCCTCTCTGAAGCCTCCACACTCTCTGGCAATCTGCTCATGCACCCCAGGACCTCCACCCTGGATCACAATCCAGATCTAAGCAGTTAAAGCAAGAGCGATCATCCCTCAGACTGGTCAATTGGTCCCCCTACAATCTGCAGACTAGGTGCTCTGAAGCATTCATGTGGTGGTGGCTGCATAGCCACAGTGACTCAGTGGCTTCTCCCTCTAGGTGGTAAAGGCCGGATCATACTCCAAAACTCCTGGTTCACAAAGTCCACACTGCACTGACCTCTCACTTTGTCCTTAGCATCTATGGATTGATAGTTCTTGAAACTGCCACCATTGCTGGTGATCTGAAGTTCCTCCAACCAGTGGCTTATCAGGCCTGCCCTGAGGCTAAAACCTCTGGCTGGTTTGGGACTGCTCTCGGCTCTGTGAGCACTGTGCTGCCTGCTTCCTGCAGGCCTTCCTGGTGTCCTCAGCAGGAGGTTTGCTTCTCTGTGTCATTTTCTTGGGTTCTATAGCTCCAAAGTTTGTTCAGAGTCACCTTTCACATGAATTGGGGGAGGTGGAAGCTGGAGCCCCATGGAAGTCCTGTTTCTACTCTGCCATCTTTATTCCACTCCCTCTCCCCCCACCACCACCTCCCGCTGCTTTTTCTTCCTTTTTCTTTTGCATCACTTTGCTTTTGGTTTCATTTTTTTTTTGCTAATTATAAACATTTCAATTTCTCAGAGAACAATCCTGAAGAGCTACATCTTTTATTTAATTTGGTAGGAGATTTAGCCATTTTAATATTAAGTCTTAAATTAAAGGAAACTAAACTTCATAAATAAATTTTTTTATTTCTTTGGAAATATTCAAAATACAGTTTTAAAAGTTAGTGTCTCAAAGAAAGTACAAGTTATACATTATCAGGAAGGGGTAGATCACCCAATTACTGCGATTATATTTTTTAGGTTTATGATTGACAGATGAAACAATAACTTAAGATCAATTTCAGAGGCATTGGGCAAAAATTTCAGAAAGAGTTTACTCTATAAAAGAGATTTCATTGCAAAGATCTACATATTCAGTTATCACTTCCACAATATTTAGAATCGGAAGAGACATTAAACATCGTCCCGTCTAAAAAAGCAGCTTGATGTGAATTGTATGAATGAGAGAGTGAAGTGAACAGACTGAGGAGCCTGAATAATAGCTCAGGGATATGGGCAAGGGGAGTGGTCATCAAGGATTTAGTGAAGGCATCTGGGTGTTAGGTAGGGGATAAGAGCATTAAGAAAACATCTGGATTCTGAGTCAGAGAAAGTTTTCAGTCTCATCACTCCCCTATGTGTGATATATTGCCTATTACAATATACATTCTCTGAGAGCAAATACTTCTTTCACTTATTTTTGTGAAGGCATAATGTAAATACTTAAATATTCCTTTCCTCCTTCCCTATCTTACCCTCTGTCTCTTTCTTCTTTCCATTTCTTTCCCATGTGAATCCTTCCTAACTTTCTCTAAAACCTAATGTGGATAGACTTAGGTGAGAAAGTAGAGGTTTAAACAGAATTTCCTTGCCTGGAAAAAGGAGAGCAGGGCATTCTTACTTGGTGAAATAGTACATTATGTGTCCTAGCCTCATTTGCAAGGCATTTGAAGGAAGATATCACAAAAGCCCTTGGAAATAATGGCTAATTTCTTTTGATCCACTTGAGCATGGCCCATCTAGTTCTAATGAATCCTTAAATGAATCAGCAAGACCTGCCTGGGCTTCTTGAACAGACCTCGAATCTCACACCTCGGATGTCATTTCCTCTCCCTTCGATATCAGCAGGGATAGTATGGACCTAGTCCCTTGTACAGGGATGGTTTCACCTTTGATTTTATGTCTGATTAATAGATGCCAGTCATTGCCCCCAGAGACACCCTGCTAAAACAAAGTTTGCTTGTGTGGGTTTGAATCGAATCCTTAGAATAATTTCTAACTTCACTTCTTAAAAGTTTTGCCTTTCATAAATACAAAATGTTTCTCCTAAGCTATTGCAGCTGAAATAGCTGAGTTCTTTACTGCCTCATTCACTTTTTTGATAAGTTTCTCTGCTGAGATCCTGTTATTCCCTCAAGCATTTCATATGCTGTCTCTGTACTTGTTAGCATACTGCCTTGTTAGCTTGGATCTTTTATTTCTTGCTACTTGTTTGCTCATGCTTAGAGCCAGGTTCTTGTAACTATAGCGTCTATGGTCAGAATTGAGAGGAAACCCTCCCACTCCTTCTTTAGCAAAGACTTGGCCACTTTATTCTTCTCCTTCCATATCATTTCATCTACTATCTTGTCAAATGCTTTATATAAATTTTCCAATTCTGGCTGAAATTGGTACTTTGTCACATCATCAGCTGAACATTAAAGCAAAGGCAACTTTGGGCATTTCAGACAACCTTGAGTTTCACCTTCAAGTGGGGACTGAGGAACTCACATTTGTATCATGTCTCTAAAGCTGGAAGGAACTTGAGATATCCTCTAGTCATGAGATCATAGGCCATCTGGTTCAACCTTCTAATTTTATAGAGGCACAATGAGGTCCAAAGAAAAATGACTTGCCCAAGGTCACACAGGGAGTAACTGGCATAGCTGTGATTCAAATTCAGGTCCTTGGCTCCAAATCCATTGCTACCCTTACCACCCAACCCTGATATCACTATGCCTCTCTTTATGGACAATTTTCAAATATAAGAGCACTTTACCTTTTATTACATTTTCTTTTCTCTTTTCTACTTAGTACCTTATTCTTGTACAATAGTAGGTCTATGTTTCCTAATAACTCACCTTCGGTTTTCAATAAAAGAAAATAACTCAGCTTTAACTATTTCAGGTTTATTTAGGTAATATTTAGGTAGAAATATTAGGTAATATTTCAGATTTGTTTTGGGCAATTTTCAACATATTACAGTAGCATTCCATTCAAGTATTTCCTTGTCCATGTGATAGTTTATCAGGATCCCAGACTTCTTCACCACTACTTGAAAACACTGAACTATGTGGAGCCACTACTCACAAATCAGTGTGGTAAAATGCAAAGAGCTCTTGTTTTAGAGGAAGGAGACCTATGTTTGAAGCCTAGTTGTGAAATATTCTAGCCCAGTGATGCTAGACAGGTTAATTACTTTCTCTGAGACTCAGTATCTTCATTTATAAAATGGGCCTATAGGTATGGCATTTCTAAAGTCTGCAGAACAGTTAATGATCTGCATTGTAGAAGGAATTTCCATACTGAGAAGTAAAGGAAGGTAGGAAAGTAAAAGGAAGGAAAGAGTAATTTATTAAGCACTTAACTATGTTCCTGAGGGGCAGCTAGGTGGCACAGTGGGTATAATGTCAGGCCTGGAGTCAGGAAGACTCATCTCTAAAAGTTCAAATTCAACCTCAGACACTTACTGTGTGACCCTGGGCAAGTCACTTAACTCTGTTTGCCTCAGTTCCTCATCTGTAAAATGAGCTGGGGAAGGAGGGAAATGGCAAACCCCTCCAGTATCTTTGCCAAGAAAACCCCAAAATGCCATCATGAGGAATGGGACACTACTGAAAATGATTGAACAACAGCAACAGCACTGCTTAGCACTGGGGATACGTATACAAAAAAAGACAGTTCCTGCCCTCAAGGAACTTACATTCTTTTTTAAAATTTTAAATTAATTAATTTATTTACTTTTAGTTTACAACATTCAGTTGCATTGTCCCCTGAGTTATAAATTTTCTCCTCCTCCCTCTCCCCAGCCCATGGCGGCCTGCAATCAAATATAGGATCTATAAATACCTTCACATTAAACATTAGGTTGTAGTGGATTATAAGCAATGGAATGAAGGATGGGTCAGAGGAAACAAACAAAACAGGAAAAAGAGAGAGATCAAGTAGTTTGCTTCAATCTGCATTCAGACTCTGTAGCTCTTTCTCTTTCTCTTTTTCCATCATGAATCCTTTGGAGTTGTCTTATAACCTTACATTGCTGAGAGGAGTCCAGTCTATCCAAGTTAAGTCATCACACATACATTGTATCTGTAATTATGTACAAATTTCTTCTGGTTCTACTCTTCTCACTCAACATCAGTTTATAAAAGTCTCTCCAGATTATCATGAAGTCTGTCTGCTGCTTGTTTCTTATAGTACAAGAGTATTCATACAGCATGACTTCTTCAGCCATTCCCCAATTGATGGGCACCCCCTTGATTTCCAGTTCTTTGCCACTGCAAAAAGAGCTGCTATAAATATTTTTATACAAATGGGTCCACTTCTGACTTCTATGATCTCTTTGGGATGCAACCCTAGAAGTGGTACTGGGTCAATGGGTATGCACTTATTTATTTCCCTTTGGGCATAGTTCCAGATTGCTCTCCAGAATTGTTGGATCCATTCACAACTCCACCAACAATGCATTAGTGTTCCAAACTACTTTGTCCTGGCTGAGGAATAGAGTAGTGGATCAATGGAATAGATTGTTACACAAGACTCAGCAGTCAATGGCTATAGTAATCTACTGTTTGATAAGCTGAAAGACCCCAGTTTTGGGGATAAGATCCCACTATTTGACAAAAAACTGCAGGGAAACCTGGAATATAGCATGGCAGAAACTGGGCATAGACCAATATCTAGCACCATATAACAAAATCAAGTTGAAATGGGTGCACAATCTAGACATAAAATATGATACTGAAAGCAATCTGGGAGAGCAAGGAATAGTCTGCCTGTCAGGTTCATGGAGAAGAGAAGACTATATGATCAAAAAAGAGTTAGAAAGGATTATAAAATGCAAAATGGACAATTTTTCTTGCATGAGCAAAGGGCACACACAAAAAGGGAGCTAAAGGGGAGGAATTGGGAGATAAAGGTACTAAGAGTAGGAGGTACAGTTTTGAATTCAAGAAATCAAATGTTGATAGGGCAACAAAAACCAGCCTGAGTACCTCCCATAAATGGAGGTTCCAGGAGTAACTCTCCAATGAGAGAAGGGTGCAGGCCTTGCAAAGGATTGTTTCATGTTGAAAAGGCCACAAATGTAGTTGGATGTGCAAGGATGTGCCACTGAGGGAAGTTCTAAGATGAGACAACATGGTTTGGAAATCTGGAAGCCAGGAAAATGACTGGGAGGTCAATGTTTGGGCAAACAAATGATGCTATCTCTACCTTGCAGGGTTTTTGTGAGGAAAGAGATTCCAAATGCATAGTGATCATCACTGTTTATACCATGAATCCTTATTTTATTTCCATTTTGTCAATAGGCAACTTGGTCTTGCAGTGAATGTTCTTCAGTGCCTCTTCTTGGTTTCTCAATGATCTTGATGCAGGATACTGAACTATCCAATTTCCTCCCTCATCTTGGTTTCATTGTCTCCTTTCTATACCACCCTATGGCCACCGTGATTCAGGATCTTGTACTTGATTATAATTATGCTCCTGGAATTCAAGGTCTAATGTGTGTTAGCATTTTTTCCTCTACAAATATAAAGTTCCTCGGTAGTACTGATGTTTAGTAAGCTTGGCTTCTTGCCTTTTCACATTAAATTTGCTTTTATGGCTTGCAGCAGAACTCATATGGCTTCAGTCTGATTCCTGTAGCATAGTCTCAACCCTTTTCTTTCCACACTCCTCACACTGGGTTCAACTCAATCTCGATGGTATTTTATTAATTCATGGAGCACTTAACATATGTGCCATGTGCCCTCCCCACCTTAAGGATATGTGATTTGTTTGGAGACCATTGCTAGCACTCTATGACTTATAGTTGAGAACAGATTAAGCTAAAAAAAAAAAAAACCAAAAAACATGTTTTGTCTAACTAACCTAATGATATGTCTGATTTGACTTCAGAAACTAAATATGGTGCCATCACCTGGCCTTGAAACTCTTCTGTTTATTATGATGTGCTAGCATTTCAGGACACTGGTATAGTTCTTTTTCTTTCTTAAGAACTCACAGTATCCTTAATACCATATAATTACTCCAGGGTTTTAGAAAGCGCGATATAGTTTAATTTTTGATTAACCTTTACATCACATTGTTCTTCAGTCATTTCAAATATATCCATTTTATACCTCCAAAGAGATAGTGGCCTCCTTTAGAACAAGAACTCTGAGTTTCTTTCTATTCTTTTTGCCTCTTCCTTTCCCTTAGTACAGGACTGGGATCAGAATAGGCATCTCTTAATTGCTTCTTGATTTGGTCAGATCATTTTACAATTGGTCCCTTAACCTGTCATCTTTAGGCAGGGAGGGGAAATATTTAGATTCTAAGGTAAAATAGCTGATAAAGGGAGAAATGCACAGGTGTTGTCTCAAGAAATAATATCTGGGATGGTTCACCTTTACTTAAGGATGGGTTTCAATAGTTATGAGAAGGAAGTGTTATAATATTGGCCTTCTTTAGGAGGGCTCCTTATACAAGTATGTGTTTTGCATGTGTATATAAATATTGTTTTATAATCATCACATACAAATATATGCATAATGCACATATGTCCATATACACCCTTAATATACATATCTGGCATGTGCATTTTTTTCATATTGCCTCACTCATTAGAATGTGAGTTCCTTGTGGGGAGAGGCCATGGTATTACCTTTCTATGTATCTGCAGCACTTACCACAATGCCTGGAATGTAGAAAGCCCTTGACAAATGTGTTTTGCATGACAGATATAATTCTGAAGTATCAGAGTAAAGTTCACTGTGAATGTAAGAGAGAACTAATAAGGACTTTTGGAGCACAAGTGACCTAATGCAATAATCATAATTTTTGTTCTTTTTAAAAATAAATTCTCTGTGACTCTCCGCAATGTATCTTAGTTCCAGGGAATTCCTTGTGGAGAAATGGGGGAAGAGAGAGGGCAAAGGGTGAAGGGAAGTAGTTTATGCTTTTGCACACCTTTCAGGTAACCATGAAAATGCCAGTTATCTTGTTTGGGACTGCAGAAGGAAACAGCCAGATCTTAGGGTTATTCATAATCCAGGAATACTGGCTCTCAGCTCAGCAACACGAGGCTTCTCTGAAACCTCCAGGTAAGGCTTATTCCTTCTCTCTAATGGTCTGCTTAACTGAAAGATCTTGATCACTAGCATATTCTAATTTTAGAGTGGTTTACCTTATAAAAGATAAGGTAAGACAAGGATTTTTGTAAAAGGGAGATGTTTGATTACATGATCTCTGATGTTTCTCCTAGTTCAAAATTCCATGGTGATGTTAGGATTATTTAAACCAATGTCTTCTGATTCCACTACTCAATATAACTGCCTCCCATTGTCACCCCCTAGGCCATGCTATAGCATAAGGAGGAAGAGAGTTTGTGGAAATTTAACATTCAGCATATAGAATAATATTGCCTGGAAAAGTTGAATTATATTACTCAAAATACAAGTTTTCTCACTGATATTTGCTTGGTTTGGCTTTAGTCATTGCTGTTGAAAACTCCCACTATGATTATTCTTCACCTCAGTAAGGTATAGTCCTATGAGAGTTATGAGAAATTATGGACAGATTAACTTTTCCATGGTCACATAACTAGAATGTGTAAGAGGAAGGAATTAAATCCTTGTCTTTCTGAATCTAAGATGGATACTCTATCATTGCCTGTTAAGATAAGAACAGGACAGCACATATTTATTTCCCAAAGTTGTCTGTGTCTGTATGCTTGGTTACATAATCAACATTAGCTGAAACTGTGAAGATTTTATCTATCTATCTATCTATCTATCTATCTATCTATCTACCTTTTTATCAATCTATAGATACCTAGATATCTATAGATTAGATAGATATGTATGTCTACACACACACATATATATATATATATGGAGAGAGACAGAGACAGAGGGAGAAAGAGAGAGACAGACAGACAGAAACAGAGAGATAGAGAGACAGAAAGAGATGTGTCTGTGTGTGGGTGTTTGCCCTTATGTGTGTGTGTGTGTGTGTGTGTGAGAGAGAGAGAGAGAGAAAGACAGACAGACAGACAGAGAGAGAGACAGAGAGAGCATGTGTGTATTCTTAGAAAGATTGGTATCAGAGTGGGAGCGATATCTGCCAGAGCCCAGGACAACAGGGGTTGCCAGGCAGCCTACAATAGCCTCATGACATTCTCCAGTTTGGTCTCCCATTCCCACCAATGGCCAGACTACTGACTCTGGAGGAGAGATTGAGGCTGATAGCTTTGTGCAGCTCTGCCTCAGTTAAATCCAATTAGGTGCAAGTCAAGACATCATCACCCCAAGATGTCATTAGTCCTCTTTGCAAATGAAAGATGAACTCCTCTGTTTGTTTGTGTATGTGTATTTGGGTATCAGTGAGTATTTTATGAGATTATAGGAAAGGACTAGGCCAGGTGACCTCTTCCAGAGAGATGCAGTCTATAATTTATTTAGAACTGTTACTAATTTCTGCCAGTTCCTGTGCAGTACCAGTGTTAAAGGTCTGCCATACTCACTGACAATTAAAGGACAGGTAGCACAGAGGCTTCTTATAACAGCTACAATTTAGGCAATTTGAAGTTATTGTGCAATGTCACTTGAAACCTGGGCTGCATGGCAGGGACACTGACTCCCATCACCTCTCTGCTGTAGAATCTTGACCCTCACATATCTACCCTGGAATTAATTGTAACTACTATGGGAGGTAGAAGGTTGAAATGTTTTCAAGCTGCTTTTCTTTTCTTTTTTTTCCATTAAAGCTTTGCACTACACTAAAGCAATGGTGAATTCATGATGGCTACAGAGAAGACTTGAATATGTTACTAAAAAGTCATGGTATCTAAACTTGGGTTGGACCTTAGAAACATCTAGATCAGGGATTCTTAACCTAGCATTGGTGAACTTGTTTTATGCTTGTTTTTGGAGGGGGGAAGGCAAGAAAATTGGAGTTAAGTGACTTGTCACACAGCTAATAAGTGTGTCAAGTGTCTGAGTTTGGATTTGAACTCAGGGCCTCCTGATTCCAGGGCTGGTGTTCTATTCGCTGTAACACTGGTGAACTTGTTTTTAAAAACATTTTGATTATTGTATTTCAATATAATTGTTTTCTTTTGTAATACTTTATATATATATATATATCACATTATGTGTTTAAATATATATTTCATTTAAAGGGAATCTTCCGGTTAACTAAATTACCAGAGGTATTCATGACAAAAAAAAAAATTCAGAACCCCTGACCAAGACCAACCCTTTCATTTGAATAGATAAAGAAGTTGAAGCCCAGAGAAATGAATAACTTGATAAAGTTCATACTGGTTGTCATTTATAGAACAGAAACTTGAATCCAGCCCTTTTACCTCCTAATTCCTTATACCATACTGTTCACACCCAATAAATCCTTAAGTAATACATAGTTAATTCATCTCCTAATTTATATCTATTCTCTCTCAATGACCTGTCATGGGATAGAATTTGAATTATCAGATTTTTAAAAGGTAATTGTCCCAATGTATAAGGAGTAACATCTACTGGGTAGGTCAGGTTAGTTTTTCCTTAAAAGGTATTGAAAAAATCCTTAGGACTTACTACATTCATGATAATAAGTCTTTGCTCATTGACTTATGCCTTTTCCTTGTCTAAGTAAAAAGGCAGCACAAATAGGGACAGATTGCTCTCCTCCCTCAGCTCTGTCTAAGGAACCAGGATGGTTGAGATAAAGGCTGGGAAGCTGCATCCAATAAATCAATCCTGTATTCTTCTTGTTCAATATCTTTTCCCTACTGTGGCTAAGTAAGCCTTCTTGGTTAACTCTTAGATGACCTACTAGTGTTATTTTTTTTTCTTCCAACTGAACCAGAAGCATCAGACAGGTTTAAATCAGGCCTGGCCTACAACAACTAGCTGGTTCACTTAGCCCACAAAATAGGTAACTTCTGAAACAAACTCTGGTCTGTCTATCTGTTCATTATGGCAACAGACCTAGGTAAGGTACATCATTGAAGCCTCAAAATAGAAATGAGCAGTAAAGTAACAAAAAAAAAATCCAGCCACATTCCTGAATGACTACACCTACTCTACAGCATAGTTTGGAAATCAAATGGATATGTTGTGTAAGAGAGATACAAGAAAAAGCTTCTGTCAAAGTAAAAAGAAGGAAAAATATCCATTATTTGTGACAAGCTCAGGGAAAACTTCCTCGAGGAAGAAGCATTTAAAACAGTTCATGTGTGTTTTTTTGGTATCTCTCTTACACAGCTTATCCATATCTATGTTGCATTCTAGTTATATGTGTGCCTCATCTCCTTGGATAAATTGGAAAAACCCTGTAGGTAGAAAGAGGCATGTCATTTATCTTTGTATTCCCCAAAAGGTCCTAGCACAACTATTTGTTTACAGTAGGTACTAAAAAAAAATCACATGCACACACACACATACACACACAGAGTCTGTGATTTGAATTGTGTGTCAAACTTTGAGAGGGAAACTCAGATAGAAAAGAGGGCAATCCATAGGAATTTTGCTTGACTTTCCTTTCTGCTAATCTCTGCCTTTTTCAGCCTTTTGTAATGGCAAGCACAGAAGCAGTTCACACCTTGTTTCAGCTATTGAATTAACACCTTGTTTTAGTTTAAGTTTCTTTTGAGCCTTGTATCAAGTCTGTTAAGAAACAGAAGGTGTGAATCCCACAACTTGTGAACCCTAGAACTCATGAACTGGTTCAACATGAAGGGGATGAGCTAATGACTATATATAGGAGAATTTCCAGGCTAGAGCCAGCAGAACTGAGAAGAGGATGCTTGTGGTGGCAGAGTCAAGGAGAAAACTTGTGGTAGCCTAGCACTCTGGTGTCTGCTCTGTCTGTGTTGATGTTTGTTTGTGATACTTTGTACAGAAGCCGTGGGACCTTACTGGAAACCCTGGAAGAGGATTTTCTGATTGTATGTTTACAGAAGTCCTGGAGGAGGGTTTTGGAGGTCATGGGACTTTACTGATGATTTGTTCTGACCTCTTAGACCTTGCTTGTAGGTCTGTGTTGATTTCTATGTTGATGACTTGTGTTGAGTTCTCAGACCATGTTGGTGGGACTGAGTTGATTTCACAGGCAGATAGTGAGTTGATGATGATGCTGGCAATGTGTATGAATATCATTATGGCTCTGCCAAGCTTTGTCTTCCCAGAAACAGTAACTGTGAAGGACTTGAGGTGGACTGGACACTGTGAACTTCAATACGGAATGGGAACTGGACAAAGAACTGGGCAAGGAGCTGGGAGCTGCCTGTGTTCGAACCCAAGTGACAGTTGGAACTGAGACCATGGAGGAGGAACCATGGATGCTGAGAATCAGCTTTGAGTCAAGCTGAAAGAAGACTTTGCTTGGATACTGTGTACTGACTAAGGAGATTATGATTTACTGTGACCTAACCATGGAGAACTTTGGCTTTTGTACTTTATGATTGAATTAAGCATTTTGTGATTGACTAAATTAAAGTACTTTGTGTAAAAACTCTGTGACCACTTTGCTGAAAACTATGTGGCCATTTTAGTGATAAGTTGTTCAGTTGTGACACAGTGAATGCTGTATTTTGATTTTCTGTGATAAGTTGTAACATTGTGAATGTTGTATTTTGATTTTCTATGAATCTTTTGCTCTGACTTGTTATTGAATAGAGAGCTCACTATACTATGTAATCAGTATCTGGAAAGCTGCTCATGCATGGCTTTACACCTTTATTGTAGCATCTAATCCTTTAAGGGAGAGCTTCTTTCCATCACTCTGTTGCTGTCACAAGCTCTTGCTAAACATAGTTTGGATATAGTGATGATGATGAAGATAAAAATAATAATAAAAAGCTAACATTTATATAATATTTACTATGTGGTAGGCACTGTGCTAAGTGCTCTATAATTATTATCTCATTTGATTCTCAAAATAACCCTGAGAGATAGGCACTATTATTATCCCCAGCTTACAGATGGCAAAACTGAGACAGAGGTTAAATGATTTTCCAGGGTCAATAACTAGTAAGTATCAGAGGCCAGAGTTGAATTCAGGTCTTCCTGACTCCAGCCACAGGACTCTATGCACTGCACCAAGTAGCTTAATTCATAACAATTCATTTCAAACCCAAGTTTTCTTGTTTTCCCCCACTCCAAAAATAGTTCCTATCTTTAAAGAAAAGAAGCCACAAGAAGCAGAATTAAAGAGTATAAAGTTGTTAAATTTCAGAGCATGGGAATTTTATCTGAAGAAAGCCTAAATTGGGATTCAAAAGCTATTTCAAATTTCATGAGATACCTAGCTCGCATTTGACCCCCCCCCCACTTACATGGAAAGGACAGAATAAAAATTGCTAAGGGGAATGACTTAAAATAAGAAAGGAGCTAGTGAGAGATTGTCTCCATAACCTTAGTGGATTCAAGTCACCAGGGCTAGGTGAACTACATTTTTAGGTACTGAAAGAAATTATGGTGTGATAGTTGAGTATAATCAGGGATTTTGAAAGATTCTGAAGAATGGAAAAGGTTCAAAAGTTCTGGGGAAAGATAAATATTGCCTTTATTTAAAAATAAAAAAGGAAGAGAAAAGATCCACAAAGTATAGGTCAATTTCTTTGATTCCAGGAAAAACTCTAAAATGTATCATTTAAAGGATAGCTTTTGCTTCGACAGGGTTTCTGCACTGGGAAATCAAGAGGGTATTGTAGATGTCATATACCTAGATCTTAGCTAATCTTTTGACAAAGCATCTCATGTTATTTTTATGGTTGAAATTGAGATACTAGACTAGACCATTAGTGTCAAACTCAAGTTGAAATGGGGTCCACTAAATCACACATAATGATCTCTTCTGGCTGCATATTGACTTAGAAAATCACATCGACACTATAGTTTATTGTATTTTTATTTATTTTAACAAATATTCCCCAATTACATTTTAATCTAGCTCAGACCCAACTTGGGAGCATTGCTGGTGATGGTGTTTGATACCTCTGGTCTAGACTATACAAATTGGTAGATTTAGAACTAGGTAAATGAACACATTCACAGGAGTGGTTTAATGCCAATTTGGAAGGAGTTCTTTACTGGAATTCTTCATGGATTTGTGCTTGGCCTTTTACTGATTAACATTTTTTTAAAACGAATGATTTAGAGAAAGTCATAGCTGTCATATTTTTCAAACTGGAGGTGACACAACGTGGGAAGAGATAGTTAACACACTGGATGACAGAGTCAGTAAACACAAAAATCCTGCCAGGCTAGAACATTGGGCCAAATCTAATCAAATGAAATTCAGTCGGGATAAATGTGAAGACTTATCCATATCACACATCTAGGCATGACTAGACAATATCTTATCTAGAGGAGGATAAGGGGGTTTTAGTGATCTGCAAACTCAAAATAAGTAAAACAGTATAGTACAGCATAAAAGAGTTAGTTTGATCTTAGGCAGCTTTAAGAGAAACATTGTGTTCACAACCAAGGAGAGAATAAACCTGATCAGACCTCCTCTGGACTATTGTATTCAGGTATGGCCACCACATCTAAGCAAAAGCACTACAGATTTGGAAATGATATATGAAGAACAATAGAAGAGACTAAAGATGTTTAAGCCTGGAAAGTTGAAGCCTTAGCAGATAAGTGAGACTGATTTCCTAAAGGCTGTTCTGTGGAAGGGGAATTGGACTTTTTCTCTCTAGTACCAAAGAGGAAAGCTTGGGGATGAATGGTTCAAAATGACTAATAAACTCTTGGTTGATTAAGGCTTTTAAAGCCCTTCTCAATTTGTTCCCAATTCCTCATTGCCCTCTCATACTGTGTGATCCAAACAAACTAGCTTTATTTTTTTCCTCATACATACATAGGACATTCATCTATCTCCTAGACATCTCTCTGCATTAGCCACTTCCTATGGCTGGAATGCTCTACTTCCATACCTTTGCCTCACAGAATCACTCTTGTCTGAGCCACAGTTCAAGCATCATCTTCTATATTAAGGCTTCCTCTCCTGTTCTCTTCAAATGCTAGTGCCCTCTCTCCTAAAGTATATAGTATTTAATTCCTATTTATCTCTTTATATTATATATGTGCACATATTATCTGCATGCATATACATGCATTTACCTATCTAGATACATACACATGTGTGTGTTGTATATATCATCTATTTTATGTTTTTCTCATTAGGAAAGGAAGGCAAAAGGAGAAAGGGATAGCAGAGAATGAAATGGATAGATAGTGTCATGGAAGCAATGAACATGTGCTTGGACAGACATCAGGCTTTAATGGAGGATGGATGGGCCTGGTGTGCTACTGGGGTCATGAAGAGTCAGACCCAACTGAGCAACAATAACAAAACAAGTGGAGCCATCCAAAAACAGGATCCTGGTAAGTAAGGACTTTAGCAGAAAGAAGGTTTTCATTCATTACAGGACTTCCAGTAGAGTCTATATAAACATTTTCGGGGTTAGTTGCTGAGGTGATTTTTAGATGCTTGTTAGACTAGTCGACATCTTAAAGCTCTAACATTCTGTGATTTTCTCATTTACCTAACCTTTTACCAGGCTCTGAACCATCCTCTTAGACTAGTTTTGCAGTTCTAAGCTGCTGCCTATCATGAATCTTTCCACATAGCTGGTAATTGTCATACCTGGTGCTTTCAGCCAGTATCACTCTGCCCAATTTTCCAGACTCCACAAAGACCAGTAGGACAGTAGCTTACCTCTGCTCTCAAAATTCTGGTGTTAGACTTAAAGGTTTGCAGATTGAAAACTGTAATAACTATGGCCTAAATGCTTTGATGGGATCCAGCTGTCCACAATAACATAGGTCAATTTAAGAGGGTCCAAAATGATGGTATTAAGCCTTGGAGGAGAATTTATTTCTCCATCATATGGAAGGAGATTTAGAAATTAGGTTATATTAAATATATATTTTTATTAATTTCTTTCTGCTTTTACCTCACCTACATTTCACAATTTATCCCTTTCCCCACACCCTTCCAGAGACCCACTCAGAATAACAAAGAACCAAAGAGAAAAACAGTCCAGTAAAATTCATCAATACAGCAAAATACAAATTGAAAAACAACAGAAATTACTGCTGACATTATATGCAATATGCTCCCTACTTCCTAACACCTAAAGAAAATAAGAATATCTCTCCATTGTTCATGAGGTATGAACAAGGTCTATGCCTACAGTTGAATCAATTAATCAATCATTCAGTCATATATATTTGACTAAATGCAAAAACAAAGTCCTTGATCATTTTAGATGGCTTTGAATGCCACTGGAAAATCTGATGCAATGTGACATAGTTATGTAGGAAGTATGTTCAGACTGGTTAAAGAAACTTGGTCATGTACTATGAATAATCTATGAAATAGAAATCCTAGAGATTTGAAGATTTTGCAATTATGTGGTGAAAGCTTCTAGTCAATTCTCTAAGAAGGAATAATTGTTTCTATGTGGGATATGTGTTTGTGAATCTTAGACTCCTCTGTCTTTTCCCCCTTTCCCCCTATCTTGACTGGAGGAGGGTCTTATGAGCTTTAGAAGGTCAAAAGATTTGGACCTTTTCATTGGAATCCTCTCCCTGGGACAGTAGTGGATATTGGCAGTGTCTTGGAGTTCAGAATAGACTGGACAAAATAAGAACAGGGATATTCAAGGCTATACAAGGAGCTAGCAGAAAAAAAAAACTGCCATGCTTGAGGGGAGCATGTTTAGGATTCCAACCAAAGGACATCCAGTGTATGTGAGTTAACCCTTTCTCACATTTACAATCTTTTCTATGTTTGAGTCCATTTTTCTCTTGAGTGTAATGCAGTTGTGAACAACAACGTTCCAGATTTTGGGGAGATATTTTGGACTAACTGTACTAACTATACTGTGTAGTAAATGCTTATTTAAAAAAAATTAATATATAATACAAATACATGTTAAAACAATTTTAACATTTTTTAAACCTTTGAGTTCTAAATTCTATTCCTTTCTCCCTCCCCTCTCCAATTCCTGAGACTGTAAGTAATGAGATATAGGTAATACATGTGTAATCATGCAAAACTTTTAACATTAGACATTTTGTACAAGAAGACAAAAAAAGAAAGAATATGAAAAAATAGCATACTTCAATCTGACAATCAATATCTGGATTCAGAAAATATCAGTTCTTTCTCTGGAGGTGGGTTGTATGTTTCATCGTTAATTCTTTGTGATTGTCTTTGATCATTGTGTTATTGAGAATAGCTAAGTCATTCACAATTCTTCATCATATGTTATTGATGTCACTGTGTACAATGTTCTGGTTCTTCTCACTCCATTCTGTATCAGTTCATGTAAGACTTCCAAGTTTTCATGAAATCATACTGCTTGTTATTTCTTAAATCACAATAATATTCCATTGCAATCATCAATCACAGCTTGTTTAGTCATTCCCCAATTGATGGGCATCCTCTCAATTTCCAATTCCTAGTCACCACAAAAAGAGCTGCTATAAATTAAATGCCTCATTTTAAAAGCTAATAAAGTATGATTGCTAATGGATATCAAGTGATAACCAAAATAAGAAGTACACCTGTTGGGGCTTATTAAAGGCATTGCTAGAGACAGTTGTCTCTTTTGGGAACCCAAACTGTCATTTGGAGTTGGGAGAAGATCTCTAGAACCTTTCTAATAAAATCAGTTTACAGTGGTTCCCTGGTCCTGTTTACTTCACTTTGTACCATTTCATTTATGTTTTTCCAAACCTTTCAGTATTCATAATATTCATTGTTTTTCACAACAGAGAAATTCCACTACAGCTAAGTCCTGTGACTCCTTTTTCCATTCTCTGATCAACAGGTATCTCTTTTGTTTCCAACTCTTTGACACTACAAAAAACTGATAGTATATAGGTTTATTGATAGGAATACTGAAATGGAGTTCAGAGAACTAGCGAGAACAAAATAAGCATGATAGTGGATCATAATAGTGGGTGCAATACCACATTTTCAATACAATTAGCATTTATGAAGCATTATGTAAATTACTATGCTAGGCAATAGAGATTAAAAAATAAAAAAAATAATCTTTCTCATCAAATAGTATTCTTCTGACATGTGGCAAAGAGGTAATTCACATCCCTGGAAATCCCATTCTTCAACTTTTGTCTTCAACTTTTCTGTTAGCATTTCCAGTTTCCTTATCAATATTCTTTTCTAATTCCTTTACAATTGAATCTCCTTTTACAATTCAACTTTCATCCCAATATTATTCTTGGATTTATGTGTCCTTGAATCCTAGATGCCAGTGCTCATTCTATTAATAGCCTAACTGGACCACTCTAGCCCTTTTCTCACCACTTCTTTCAAGTACTAAACTAAACTACCTTATATGAATATTTCTCTAAAAGAGCTCACTTTGAAAAAGAACAGTGAATCTCTCTGTATAAATGAGAATATATGCATTAAGTAAAAGTAGGTTTTATCTGATCCAGGGTGTTTTAGTTTACTAGCAGGAAGAGGTATGTTGGTAAATATTTAACCACTGACTCTCTAAAACTGGAGGATGCACTTTTAAGTTTAATCTGTGTTATTAATATTTTCACCATCACTTTCTTAAATCTAGGCAATCAAGAAAACAATAAATCAACCCTTTATTTATAGTCTTTGCTGAATTCTAATGTATAAATGCTTATAATGAAAATTTAACAATTGACTCTCCCTAGCAGATGAGAGCTGGCTAACATACCTATGGGAGCAGTGCATAAAAGGTCTACATAGTACAGTTAATAAAGTGCTTGGTTTAAAATTTGGAAAACCTCAGTTTAAATTCTGCCTCTGACATTTAATTTGTTCTGTGACCCTGAGGGTGGGTGGTATCATTTAACATCTATTTATTTGCCTTTGGAAATGCCTTATAACTTTTCTATTAAGTCATTTTCCATTTTTGATCTGTGTTGATTAAAGACGTTTGTCACTGAGAGGAAATCATAGATATTTAAGACAATTTTCCAGAGAAATTAGCATGTATGTTCATAGATCCTGGCACTATTAGCAACTAAGTACTTCAAAATATAGAATAAATTGTGCTATGTAAAAATGAATTATGATTATCATTAGGAGTCAAGTAATCAAACAAATAGAGTTTTTGTAGGGAAATGAACACAATACTATTTAAATAGATAATAGGAAAATATATTCTTGATTTGCTAAAAAAAGTCATAATTTTTTTCTTGTTTTATTTTAGGTACTTATTTCTGCAATAGATGTAGTAACTAGAGTCCAGAGATATTAAATGACATTGTGTTGCAAATCTATCTCTAGAACAAAATATTTGAATACAGTGAGTTTTTTGACAATAGTACAATGAGTTGAATTAGAAATAATTTTTTGAATAATATGCAAAAATTAACTTGCTTTTCTATAGTGAGAAGTCAAAATCTTAAATGTTGAAACTGTCTCAAAAGGTCATTTATGTCCCAATGATATGTTGATAATGCTACTCCTTTTAAAAAATTGTCTTTTAAATATTTGAGGAGAGTAATGGATTTCTTTCATGATCAGGATTCTTTTCATAGTAATAATGCCTTTTGTTAGACTGTAATTAAGCTCGGAAAGCCAGGGCACAAGATAATCACCCCCTGCAAATGTTTACAAGTTAAAGGGAATGCTGAAGGGAATGGAGTTATATTATTCTAGATTGGGACCATTATTTCTAGTAAAAAAAAAGTATGTAAATATACTGAGAATGATATGATTCCTTCATTTCTCATTCTTGCACCATTTTCAGCCAGCAGATTAAGATATCAACAAGGTCATGGGTAACCAAATTCCTTAATGACCCTCACTTTTTAGACACTCAAGATACCGTTTCACTTGCTGTTTTATTTGCCATTCGGGATTTGTGACATTATGCCCCTCATTCATTCTTTTTCTTGAACTTCTATGTCCATTTTCCCATTAAATAATCCCATGACAGCACAGATGCACAAAATCTCAGTGCAAAAAGGGACCTCAGAGGCCTTATAGTCTAAGACATGCTTTAGATAAACTCCAACCCTGCTGAAATATGATTGATCAGCCTTTGCTTATAGACTTCCAGTGATCGGTAGTTTACTATATACTAAAGCAGTCTGTTTCACTTCTGTATAGCTCTAATTGTTAGGCTTTTTTTAATATTGTGCTTAAACATGCTTCTTTCAATTATTACCCATTCTCTTCCCCACCCCAGGACCAAAATCTTTTTGCAAGCCACAGTTTTTATATCCCATCCCACACCAAATCTTTTACTCTCCATCCTAAACATATCCGTTTTCTGGGACTTATACTCACTTAGGATATTATATATGCTCTCATTATCTTCTTCATTCTCTTTGTCTTTTGTCACTATGCTTCCAAAGATGGAGTATTCAGAAGTGAACACAGGAAAGCAAAGTTGTTCTGACTGAAGCCAAGCTTGGCAGGACTCTCTTTTCTCTTGTTCTGAAGGCTGTCAACTTTATTTGGCCTCCATGTCATACTGTTGGCTCTTATTGAGCATGAATGTACTAAATCCTCCAAATCTTTTTTCACATGAGAGTCTGCTTATCTATGTTTTCTTTCCTTTTACATTGATCTTTTGAACCCTGTACATAAAAATACACACCTATCTCTGTTAAATTTCATGTTCTATTTGACCCATATTGCTAGCCTATTAAGAACTTTATAGAAAATAAATTTGTCATCCAACATGTTGGTTTTTCCTCCCAGCTTTGTATCATCTATAAATTTAACTATAGTTAGCAAGAGGGCTAAATTTGTAGGAAAATAAATATATTAGTAAACACAAGCTCTAGCTCCAGAAAGGGAAGGTGATCAGGTAGGTGAAAGATTTTGCTTCTGATTAGAAAATACATTCACGGGGAATGAGCTTGGAAGCAAAATATATTTGTAGCCATAATCTTATTCCTTATTTTTCTTCTAACCACTAAAGGAAAAAAAATATAGGAACTCTGAAATCTGCAAGGACTAATTAGAGTATAGGACTGAAGGCTTAATTTTGCAGACAATGGGGAACAATTAATGTGTGTGTGGGTGTGTGTGTGTGTGTGCTTAACATAAGACCATCTTCTTTAGGAGGATTAACCTAACATCCTTGTTCATTATGGATTAGTAGAGAGATAGGTTAGAGGTAAAGATAACAGGAAATTTTTGTAATAGTATAGTCAAGAAGTAATGAGTATTTGAACTAGTGTGAAGCAATGAGTAGAAAGAGCAGGAGGTATTGACTATGACAAATTACAGGACTTGGCAAATATGAATTTATATGTGAGATCATAAAGGAAAAAGCCAAATATAATTCCATCATAGACCATCTCAGACAAAGGGGTAGGTTAGGGAATAGGTGGAACATTTCTAGTATGAATCCAGGGCCATTCAGAAAATTGTTCACATGGGCAATGGGGAGAGTAAAGAGAAAAAAAGTAGAGTAAGACTAAGTCAAGATCATTTGCTGGGAATGAGCCAACAAATCACACATGAGGAGAATATGGAAAGATGTGTCAAGAAAATCAGACAAGGGGCATCTACTTATTTGCTCCTTCTAAACTAAAACATACAAGGAGCTGAGGGAAATCTACAGTAACTTACTGGTGGAGGATACTTATTTGCCTGATGGATGTTGAGAAGTAACTGTTTTTTAGGCTTTCCTCTCCCATTCTGGGTTATTGGGTCTTAACCAGAACTGACATACACCAAAAGCTGACATCAAAGTCACTAAAAAAGAAACAAATAAAAAACAACTTGTGACATTACTAGAAGTTAGAAGGAGGTAAATTAGGAGGAAAATGAATTTGGTTTAGTAAATGCTTAGTTTGTGACATTTTTGGGACACTGATATGAAAATGTGGAAATGCAAAAATGGAAATGGGGAATGATCTAGTTTTGGGGACTCATCTATATGAATGCAAAAATGGAAACCATAGGTGGAAGAAAAGAAAAGGTATAAGGATAGAATCTTGGGAGAATGTTGATATGAGAAGGGAGCAGTCAAAAAGGTGGAAAGGGAGTTACGATAGCGTGCTATAATAGAAACCAAGAGAGTGGAGTCATCTATTTCATCAGGATCAAAAACTACCAAGGGGGAAAAGAATAATTATGATTATGAAAGGACACTGGGATTTTGCATGAGAAAGACTTTTGAGAGAGTAGTTTCAATAGAGTAATGGGGATAGAAGTCATATTTCAAGATTTTAGTTGTAAGAAGGTGCTAATAAAATAAGTGTAAGCTACTTTTTAAATTAGTTCAGTTTTTTAAAAGAAAATCATGAAGAGAAAAATGATATTGATGTGAGGTAGTAGAAGCAAAATAATGTTTTGTAGGAAATAAAACCCAAATTTATTTGTAGACATAGAGGAAGAAGCCTCTGTGTGTGTGTACGTGTGAGTAGGATTGTTTGTAGATACGGGGAGGAGAACAACTAAATGTTTTGAAAGAACAACTGAATCAAAACAACTGATGTTTTGAAAGAAGCAGAATGGAATAGGATTGAGAATTTGGGGGAATGGTGTTTCCTCTGAAAGGAGAGAGGGGGATATGATCTCAAGGACAGAATCAAAGAAACAATTTGAACACTGAAGTTGTCTAAAATTGCATGACAACCCAGTCAAACGAGATCATTTGTGAGAAATATGAAGTAAAAAACGCTGGAATTAATAGGTTTTTTAAATGATTGGAATGTTGACACCATTTATATATGCATGTAATTTTTACACTTTTTTTCATCAATATGACATTGGTAACTTCTGACTCACCTTGGAAATGAAGATGAGAGTCTATTCAGCTAAACCTGTCAATCTTCTTCCTGTGGCTATCAACAATACTGCTGAAATCCATGTTTAGAAATTTTTGCTTAGCAACAACTGTGCCCTTGTAGCCCACTCAGAGCTAGTTTTGCACCAAATATGCACGTGTTTTAAAGTTCTCTCCTATATTTTTCTTTTATAATTAGCAGGGGTTTTTTGATTGGGTGGCTCCTTTACTCCCCCCAACACACTTAATAGTGTTTTTTTCCAGTTACATATAAAGAAAGTTTTCAACATTCATTTTTATAAGAATAATTAGTATTTCAAAGAACAATACTACATATTAACAAGACACATACTAAATATTACAGTCTCAACATTTATAGATAGATGGAGCCTTCAACATGATTTATTCCAACATTTTTTATTCCATAAATGAAGAAAATAAGACACAGAGAAGCCAAGTGTCTTAGTCCAAGGAACCCCTAATTTATACTTTCTTCTAGTGTATCTGTGGACTGGAACCTGGGGGCCAGGTCTTTGGAGCACAGGCAGTATTCTCTGCCCATTCTATCACCAAGTTCACCACATGTATAACATAGCTAAGGGAAAAGTCTCCTCTTTGCTTGCAGGACAGAGTCTTGTTCCCTGCCTTGTGTTCCCTGCCTTGGTAGATCAAGAAGATTGTTCCTCAAGACGGTCTCTTTGCTGGGTTTATCTGTTGGCCTCCTGGCTCTTCTAACTTTTTTCATTTCATGGGGTTACAATCTCATTAATTTCATGTCAATAGTCATTTACTAAAGAGTTGGAAAGAAGAAAACTCAAACATCAAGGAATGTTCCAAGTTTTCATGACTGTCGGTCCATTTGGGGGGAAGGAGAACAGACCTCACTTGGAATAATCCTTCCCCTACCTGAAAGATACTTATAACACTTCTTCTTCTCCTCCACTTCTTCTTCCTCTCCCTCCTCCCTCTCCTCCTTCTCTTCATTCTCCAAAGCTGAGCTGGCTCTGACAATGTGTTAGTCAACCTCATCATCTGTGTGTACATACCTGGACAGGATACTGACAAAGTAAATGAACTTACCTACAGCATTCCAAATTTCTACATTTCCTGTAACCTTGTAAAATAAATAAACTTTGAAAGACCTTGGATAAACACTTTGTTCAAATATAATTCAAGAAGATTCATGATGAAGAATGCCACTCACCTCCTGACAGAGAGGTGATGGGATATGGAGAATGAGAAATACAGTTTTTGGGCACAGTAATTATGGGGATTTGTTTTGGTTGGATACGAACATTTGTTAGAAGTTTTATTTTGTCTTTTTTTTTCTAGGGATGATGGTTGGAAGAAAAAGAAAATTAATGCTTATTAATTTCTTAAGTGTGCATGAACTTAAAAATGGAACAGTAACTACCACAGGAAACTTTTCACTAAGTCTAGATACCTTGAAACATGTGTGCTTCTTTTAAAATAAATACTTTTCAAAGTTTTCTGTTACAATGCATAGTTTGAGTCCAAGGGCTATCATAGTTGTCAAAGAATTCAGAATATAACAAGTGTTGTTAGAAGGGATGTGATAAGCCATCTAGTCCAACCTATGCCTAACCTGAATTCTTCCACAATATCCATATTGTTCTTTAAAATTTTCAGTGAGGAATGGAAAAACTTAAAAAGCCAGTCCATCTTACTTTGAACAGTTCACAGTTTAGGATAACAAGTTAAACTTACCCCGTATCAAGTTTCGTTCATTGCCCTATCACATAAAAGAGAACAAGCCTAAGATATATTCCAAAATGGTAAACTTTTTGTAGCCCAAGCAGATTTCACCTATGTCTGCTCTTCCTCACCCCTGCTCCAAATTCTTTTTAGCCTTTCTGGGCTAAATATCACAAGTTCCTTGAACCACTTTCCAAATAGAGTGGCATCCAGGCATTTGAACATTCGTGGCACCTTCCTCTGGAAGTGCTGCTTCTTAGCATGTTTTCCTAGTGCACAGAACTAAATATAAATGACTTAAGTAAGGGGTGGGGAACCAGTGGCCTCAAGGCCACATGTGGTTCTTCTAAGCCCTCAAGTGTGGCTCTTTGATTGAATCCAAATCCAAAAATTCAAAGTTTGGATTCAGTCAAAAGACCACACTTGAAGACCTAGAGTGTCACATGTGGCCTCAAAGCTGCAGGTTCACCACTCTTGGTCTAAGTACTGCCAAATACAGTAGAACTATCACATCTCCTTCTCTGAGACTTCTATTAAATAAATAGTCTAAATACTTTGGGCAATCATTCAGGCTTCTGAAAACTTGCATTGGTTTTTCATCTACTCAATAATTTATTAACTAATGGTAGTAGCTATACTAGTGATTATTCTTCTAATTAGTATGCCCATTCATGTTTGTTAAAAATATTTTCCCATATTTTAAAAACATTTGTACTCATGATAATTTTCTGATAGGCAGAGATGATGAAGTAGATGATGATAATTCACATCATTTTATGGAGGAGGAATATTATCCTCAGAAAGTTGATATGACTTTGCCCTAGTTCCTACAAATAATGTCTGAAGTGAGGTTTGAAATGAGACCTTTCTGCCTCCAAGTCCAGTTCTCTGTCCATTACTTTGCTCTGTCTCTGAACTCTATCCCTAGTGATGTCCTGGGGAGGAATTTTTTCATCCCAGATGGTCTTTCCCTTATTTTCTCTCATATAAGTCAGTGTATTATCAATCTTCTAACTCTTGTTTAAATCTGACTTCACACTGTCACTAGCTATGAGATCCTAGATCTACTTGCTTTAGTTTCCTCACCTGTGAAATAGGAGAATAATAGTACCTATCTCCCACAGTTGTGAGAATAAACTAAGATAATGTTTGTAATGTGCTTTGTAAACCTTGAAGTTCCATAAATTACATACTAGTTGTTGTTATTATTATCCCACTACACTTTCCTATGAGAATCATCTCTATTTTTCACAGAAACCAACTCTAAGTAGCTCCTGATAGCTGATATTTCATTTATTTGTTTTGGGATTGATAGAATTGTGCATTGCCAGCCCTATGTGTAAATAGAGAAGGTGACTCTTCATGTGTGGATTACTTTGGTACTAGAAACATACTAAGTCTTCCTTATTTGTGTGTCTGAAATTACAGGAGTAGAGATTCATTCCTTTGACTTAAACCTTGGTCTCTTATAAAAATGCAAATAGGGCAGCTAGGTGGTGCAGTGAGTGAGGTGCAGGCCCTAGAGTCGGGAGGACCCGAGTTAGGTTCCAGCCTCAGACTCTTAACACCCACACAAAAATACTAGCCGTGTAACCTTGGGCAAATTACTTAACCCCAAATGCCCTCCAAAACACACACAAAAAAATGCAAATATTCCTTGGGAGTGCTAACATATTAGTAATTGGTGTCATTACATTTTATTTTAAAGAAATTCATCAGCTCTAATCTAGAGGGCTCATTTAGACATTGGAAGAGTAATGAGATTATATATGGGTTAAAAACACATTGGGAGAAATGTGAGGGAAAAGGAGAGCAAAAGTGTGAGATGACAAATTTAATTGACTTCACAATTCTTGCCTGACATGGCCCACTCTGCATATGCAATATCAACATCTTTAAAGACATTTAGGTGCCTGGCATTTGCGACTTGCTTAGAACAAGTTCTCCACTTTAAGATATCTTCTTCAACACTCATCTCTTTTTATTTTTTCCAAATAACTAACATTTCAAAGGCACAGGTTACACAGTAATCAGATAGAGGTTGCAGGGCAACTAAATATCACTTATAGTTCTCAATTTGTGGACAGATTTTTTTTATGTACTTGAAAAGATGCACTCATTAAAAATAAGATCTTGCCATGAGTCAACTCATGAAAAGTAAACATCTTTTATTGGAAGTTTGTTAATAATTGTTCTCTCAAAAATGTAAGAGGATGGATTGTTGCAGAATAAAGCAGGAAAAATAATAAAGAATAAACTGATAATCTATATAGAATGTGTTCATCCAAAAGGAAACTGAGGTTTAAAATGAAAGAACTTTTTGGTTAATTATAAGCTATTTAGCAAATCTAGCTAACCAAAACACCCCCTTCCCCTTGAATTACGTGGGGTTCTATGCCCATCTCAATTAATGTAAGTACAAGTTTCATTAGAAATGTAAGGGTGGTTAGAGAAGAGGTATGAATTTTGTGGAAAGGATGATTTATGTCCTGTAATCTCTTTTTGAGATGAGAAATCCTCTTTGAATTTGTCAGAAAGGGAGAATCATGGTTGAGTGACCAGTTAGGCTAGCCACATCTCTGGGAACTTGAAACAATAGAGAATTTTTAGCAGTTGACTCAGTCCAGTGACTAAGAAGTTAAATAGTGGAAAATTTCAGGTTTCTGAGTACCTTAAGATGGTATTACAATTAGCAACTTTTGCAAGATGCAAAATCAACTCACATAAATCATCAGCATTTCTATATATTACCAACAAAACCTAGCAGAAGAGATAGAAAGAGAAATTCTATTTAAAATAAATGAAGACAATATGAAATATGTGGGAGCCTACCAAGCCAAACCCAAGAACTATATAAACATGATTACATAATGCTTTTTCACATAAATAAAGACAGATCTTAATCATTGGGAAAATATTAATTTCTCATGGGTAGGCTAAGCTAATATAATAAAAATGGCAATTCAACCTAAATTAATTGATTTATTCAGTGATAAGCTAATCAAAATACCAAAGAATTGTTTTATAGAGCTAGACAAATTGATAGCAAAATTCATCTGGAAGAAGAAAAAGATCTAGAATAACAAAGGAATGACTAAAAGAAGTAAAGCAGCTTAGCAGTGCCAAATTTCAAACTCTATTACAAATTGGTGAGCATTAAAAAAATCTGGTATTGACTAGAATAGAATATTCTAAAATATTCTAAAAGAAATAGAATAGCTTCGGTACAAAATACACAGCAATGAATGACCATAGTAGTCCAGTATTTGATAAACCCAAAGACCCATGTAAAACTCATTTTGGGTTTCACTGGGAAAATCACTGGGAAAACTGGAAAGAAGTTTGGCAGAAACTAGGTATAGACTAACTTCTTACAGCAAAATAAGAAAAAAAATTGGGTAAATAATTTAGGCATAAGAGGTAATATCTAAGTTGATTAGGGAACCATGGAAAAATCTACTTGTCCATTCTATGGATGAGGGAGGTGTTACCAAACAAGAGATAGAGAGGATCACAGGAAGTCAAATTAATGTTTTAATTACATAAAACCAAAAAAACAATTGCACAAATACCATCACTGCAGCCAAGATTAAAAGGAAAGTAAGAAAATGGTAAACAAAAATAATTTATAGCAAGTTTCTCTGATGAAGGCCTCATTTCCCAAATATATAAGGATCTAAGCCAAATTTACAAAAAAGAGCCATTTCCTACTTGATAAATTGTCAAAGTATATGAACAGTCTGTTTTCCAAAGAAAAAATCAAAACTATGAATAGTCACATAAAAATGCTCTAAATCACTATTGATTAGAAAATTCAAATTAAAATGACTCTGAGGTACCACCTTACACCTATCAGGTTTGCCAACAAGACAGAAAATAAAAATGATAAATGCTGGAAGGTTTGTGGAAAAATAGATACACTGATGCACTGTTGCTACAGTTATGAACTGGTCCAGCTACCTTGGAGAACAATTAGGATCTATATCCAAAGGGTGATAAAGCCATTTATAATTTTTGACCCAACAAAGACATCCCTAGGTCTATATTCCAAAGAAATGAAAAAAAAAGGAAAAAGACCTATTTGAACAAAAATATTTATGGCAGCTCTTTCTATGGTGGCAAAGAACTGAAAATCTAGAGGGTAACCATTGAGTGGGGAACGATTGAACAAGTTATGGCATATGATTGGGATGGAATAATATTATTTTATAACAAATGATGAGCAGGATAAAAATCTAGAAAGACCTCTATGAACTAATGCAAAGTGAAATGAGCAGAACCAAAAGATAATTGTACATAGTAATAACAATACTGTGATGATGATCAGCTGTGAGATGTGTAAGTGCTCTGATCAGAACAAGAATCCAAAAGAATATTAAGATACCCAAGATGAAAAATGCTATCGACCTCCAGAAAGAGAACTGATGAACTCTGAATACAGATTGAAGTATACTTTTTACAACTGCCTTAATTTTTCTTGCTTTCTTCTCCAACATGACTAATATGGAAATATGTTTTGCATGACTTCACATGTAAAATTGATATCATATTGCTTGCCTTCTCAGTATGTGAAGGAGGTGTGGGAAAAAGGGAAAGAATTTAGAATTTAATATTTTAGAAAGTGAATGCTAAAAAAAGAAGGAAGACCTTTGTGCCTGTTATCAGGGGCCAGCAAGGGAGGAGGGAGTAACCCCAGAGAGAATGTTATATTTCTACTAGCCCCAGTCCACATGAACTATGTCATTGGAGAGATTGGATAAATAGCAAACATGTCCAACTAGGAGCAGAGACACATTGAAGACAAACACAAACCAATATATGTACAAATTCACAATGACAGCCCCCAAATGAAGTTTTTTCAATTAGTTTGACTGCTTGTACCAGAAAAAAGTACAATTTGTGGATGCAAGAAAGGACTTCCAATCACCAGGAGCTATGAGTAACCTTTGCTGAATATATACTTTTGTGCCTAATTATAGCTGTACTTTACAATTAGAGTTCACTCTGTCATACATCTGTACATATTTGCAGGAAAGTTCACTTTAGATAAGTAGAGGGTATGTTTTGCATCAAATATTCATGCTATGTTATTGTGAATACTCTTTTCTAAAAATGTATTGAAGTATGGTTGGTTGGCTACTAAATGAGAAACACATTTATGGGGGCTCATGAGTGACAGTAGTATAAACTTTAGGCCTCTCAGAGTTATACCCATTTCCCTAAGGAAAAAAGCTCTCAGTCACCCTTTGAAGACTTGACATGCCAGTGTAAATTATAGTTGGAGAATCAGCCCTGGAGGTGCTGCTACAATACACATTTTGGTTAATTATTTTTTATGATTTATGAGGATTTATTATTAAGGGGGAAATAAGCCTCCACAGGACCCTTAGTTTACTTGGAGGTGGAATAGTGTTGAAGATTAAATATGTGGAACCATTGGAACATAGGAACAGTGGAATAGGGTGGTGTAATAAGAATGTAAATTTTAAAGATCTTCCCTGCCCCTAGGCTAAAGTGCACCAGAAGCCTGGGGAGGGAGGCTTGTTTTTCAGTAGATACTTTTTGATTGGCCAGTGGGTCAATAAGGTTGTTACATTCTCTGAGCCAGGATAAGGCTATATAAGCCCTGATGTGTAGCTTTGTTTTGGGACTCACTTTGAGAAGTGTTCTGTGATTTGATCTGAATTCTGGGAAGCCGTTGTTGAGAGTCCCCCGGCTTTGAAAAACCCAGAATGTAGAAACCCAGATGTTGACTGGGTATGGATGTAATGGTTGGACAGTTTGGAAATCTGTCTACTTGATGTTTCTGTCTTGATAATTATGCCTGTATACTTTGAGGTTCAGGGTGCTGACCTTTTCTCCTGAACAAGGTAAACGATATATGTCTGACTGATTAAAGTAAGCTTGTTAACCCATTTTGAGTTGCTTTCCTTTAACAAAGCAGATCCAAGAACTTGTGGTAGCTGCAAACCCTGAGGACGCTTGGGGTGCTTGCTGCTACAGGTGGGGGGATGTAGTAGGGTGGAATTGGCTTAGAGAGGAATCCATTTAGGTTATGATCATAGTGGGAAGAAGCATTATCTTACACTTTTCTTTTTTAAATAATTATTTCTACTAATTAGATAAAAAAATCTTTTGTTATTATGCTTCTAAAGGACTTCAAGTGCTATCATTACCCTCTAAATTATGGAACTCTGTAGCAAATTCCAGTTGCAAATTCCCAGTTCCAGCAAATCCCAAATAAACCTTGCTACTAGTTAAAACTCTTTCATCTATTGCTGTCTACATTGTCTTCCAATACACTTGACTATGTATCCACCTTCTCTAACTAATTTTAAGTAGAATGTAAAAACTCTGAGGGAAAGGATAGCTCCATTTTATCTTCATTTCCTCAATTTCTAGCATCTTTCCTTGAACATAGGAAGAACTTAAATGTTTGCTGAGTTAGATTGAATATTTGTAAAATTGTTAAGATTGTTTTTAGAATTGAATGAATGATGTAATTTCCTTGCTAGCTACCTTGGATAACATTTCTAGCATGGATTATTATGGAATACCTTGCCAAGAAATAAACCATCATTATACCCATCAAATGACATTTATTAGAGGATATAATCATATGTAGGGCTCTGCTGATACACATTCCTTCCAGGATTTAAAATCTATTTTGAAGGCAGGATATTTAGATACCAAGGTAAAACACAATAGAATGAAACATAGATCAAGTACTATAAGCCAGGGAATGTAGAGGATAGAAGAGCTCAGAGGACTGTTCTGCTCATGCATGGTTTTAGAAAAATTTAGAGAAGTCAAGACTCAAACTTAGCCTTGAAGGAAGAGTCATAAGGTCATAACTGTAGAACTGGAAAGAATCTTAGAGGTTCCACTTCAACTTCCTTATTTTACAGATGCAAAACTGAAGGCCTAGAGAGGTTAAATGACTAGTCAAAGATCACATAAAAAGTAAATATCCAAGTCAGGATCCTAACTTGGTTCTTTCCAATTCCAAATTCAGCAAAATGTCTATTGTACTGCTGGCAACATTTCAACACATAGAAAGGATGTGTAAGAGCAGTGTAGAATGGGAAAGAACAAACTCTCAATGTGTGGGTGAAATATTATCAATTCTTGTTCCCTCACAGCACTTGATCTATTTCTATTTAGAGATACCTACAATGGAAATAAGCTCTTGCTTGAATAGAACACAGTTTTGTTCTGAAAACCTGCTGTTTGACAAGCTTAACTATACTGTAACTCATTATGCCAGCACTGATTACAAGAGCCCATTGACCACAAGCTACCAGTCTGGATGATGTGATTAGTATATAATCAATCCTTATTCCAATCAGAAGTCTCATTGCCTGCCACTGATAAAGGTCTCTTTAGGGCACCGAACAGGCCAGAACCTTCGTATCTCTAAGGGGATACCCACTGAATGTGAGAAAAGTAAGTAAACATGTAAATACCAGGAAAAGCAATGAAGAAGCTTTTGAAAGAATTCTGATAAACAGCATTCATACATGGAGGATTCAAGGGAAGTGAGGGGAGATTTTTGAGAATAATTAAGGAGAATTCAGATCCATCTTCCTGTGATTTATATTAATAGAAATTCTAGGGGAACCATAGAACCCCAAAAGTGTTTTGAAGTTTATGAAGACACACAAACTATAAACCATGGCCAGGACACAGAAAATCCTCCAGACAAAAATTATGAAGGGTTCCATTAGCATTCTTCCATTGACCATTCTGAGTCCCTCTATTTTTTTTTTTTGGCATAGTTCACCCACCTCATGGCTTACAAATTTCCCAGTGCTCTTAACTTCCCATAGGACTCACCAAAAATGTAGAACTTACTAGACTTATGTGGTTCTGACAATACCACAGAACTATTCCTTTAGCAAAATGGATCTATTCTTTCTCAGACCTGTGTTCTCATCAGGATCTGAAACTTTTATGACTGTTCTAACACAAGTGTAACCCACATAATGTTGCACCAATTGACATTTTCACAGTTCATATATACTATGGAATGTGAACATATAGTATAACTTCATTGTACCAACATCATTTGTGTAATTCTATATTTATTACTTTGTTCCTGTAAAATAAATTGACCCCATAGTATTATTTTGCATAACATCATAGATCCAGTTAATAGATCCAGTTGAATAGGGTATGTAGATTAATTAATTCTAGCTAGGCTGTTAATGACTGGTAACACTCTAGTACAGAACCATATTAGATAACATTCATATGAGATCACAGTTGAATTTTAGCTGAGCTTTCAATGGCAGGATTCAATGAAGTGAGAATTTTGAACATCCTGATAGACTATAAATACATAATGTGTGTGTGTCACACACACACACACACACACACACACATGGGTGAGGGGAGGGAATGTGCTCCATTTCTCATCAAAATGATCTGACACATAGGCATCTACTCAACCAATGCACAAAACTAGCCTTGGTACTACATGAGTCAAAGTAATGAAGCTCTAATGACATACTTTGGAAAATTAGTATTTGAATTTGCCTTATGTAATATGATTATGCTTTGCAAATGATATTGGCTATAATTATCATGATATTTTATGCAACTTTTACTATCTTTTGTTTTATAATCTTCTAACTTTACTTGGTCTGTCTGTAATTCAGCAAATAGTACAATTTTTCAATCAAAGCAGGGCAAAGTCATTACCCTGTGGCATCTCCTCTGTGGCTTTTGAATATGAGAAAACTGCTTTTTGGGAGAGATAATAAATGACACCCACTCTTCTAGAATGCTAATTGTCTCTGGAACCAAAGCCCCTGGGTACAAATTCTACCTCTGACACTTAATAGTTATATAACCATGGCCAAGTTAATTAAACTGTATTAGCCTCAGTTTCCTTATCTGTAAAATGATACACTGGGACTAGATATACTCTAAGTTCCTTTCTACCTCTAAAATTTTGATGCCCTCCTGGGCCTCAGTTTCTTCATTTGTAAAATGAAAGACTGAGAATAGATGAATTGTAAGTTCCTTTCTGCCTCTGAATCTATGATTCCCTACTAGGTCTCAATTTTCTTAACTGTAAAATGAAAGGATCATACTAGATGGTTTTTGAGGTCCTTTCCATAGCTAAATTTATTATTCTGAAATCAAGTAGGTCTATGATTGTATAGAAGTGCATGTACTTACTAACACTGTAACCCATTCATGGCAGTCTATTCTGTAAGGATCTTCTCCATGAAATCCCATAAATTTGTCATAAGTAGTCCATGCTATCTATATATTAAGGACCAGCTTCAAAAATTCTTGACCTTTCAAGGTAGAAGGAACATATAGGTCAAAGAGCATACAAATTCATCCCATGCTCTTAGCACACAGTTAGTTGATCTTTTTTTAATCAGAATTTTAATGTGTTTTTGTATTATGGAAAATACAAATTCAAGTTTGATTTTTTAATTTTCTGGTATCTGGTATCTGGATGGACAGTTAGGGAACAGTTTGCAAAAGACAATTTGTTAAATCATCATTTTAAATAATTTTTTGGTGTGTAGTCCTTGAATATTTCCAGTGACTCAAAATACAGGCAGTTGAATGTTCATTTATCTAATAGACTACCTTCCTCGGTTAATGAAACATAGATGAGCCTCCTTACCTCACAGAGATCTGGTGCTCTTGCTGAAGTCCCATGGAATACTAAATGCATAAATAAAACTAACACACTAACCCTCACATTATTTTTCAGATTACCAGCAATTAAAGTGTGTACTTGTTAACAAAATAGACCAATAAAACAATGATTTATATTAATCAATGGTGTGTAAGTCAATCAAGAAAAATACCTATTGTAGTATCATTAAACAATGCCACTTAATAAAGGTAATGTGAGGTGTTCAACAAAGACAAAAATGGTATTTTCCTGAGACCATCTGAGTCTCTGACACATTTCCAACAGCTCAGCAGACACTTGCAAGTTAAAAGTTTTTGTGTATTGGTGTCAGGGTTACTTTAAGCCTAAACTTGATCTTATTTCACTGTAGATAATGTATATCTGTATATTCTTCCCTCTGAAATAACCAGCAAGATCCTTGAGGGCAGGTGGAGGATAAGGGAAGCAGATCCATAAGAAGGAAGGGGGACTGTGGATCTTTGCCATAGGGTGGAATATTTAGGGGTATAGCTATCTCCCCAGATTATGCTTTTCTTGGTGATAGGGCAGCTCCCTGGAGTGTGTTGCTTTGAGACAGTTGGTGGCATGCTGTATAGAACAACAGGGCTGGAGTTAGGAAGACCTGACTTCAAATTGGCCATACACATTTACTAACTGTGTGACCCTGGGCAATCACCTAACCTCCATTTGCCTCAGTTTCCTGGACTGCAAAATGGGGAAAATATAGCACTTACCTCACAAATTTGTTATGAGGATCTAAATAACACTTAGCACAGCCCCTGGTACATAATAATTTTTATATAAATACTTATTCTAACATTTGTTAGATTAGGATCATTCAGTTAGTATTTCTTAAGCATCTACTATGTTCCAGTCTCAGTGCTAAGCCCTAGAGATGCAAAGAAAGTTAAAAGACAGCTCCTGATCTCACATTTCAATAAGGGACACAACATGCACATAATTAAGACATAAAAATTATAAATGTCACTGAAGGGAAAAATAGTTCTGGAGCAATCTCAATTTAGCCTTCTACAGCCATCTCTACCTCCCACCCCCTTCCGCCCATTAAAACTTCATCTCAATGAGCCTGAGTGATCAACTGTAATCTTAATAGAGGGAAGACTAGCATTAAGGGGACCAGAAAAGGTTTTCCTATAGAAGGTGGGAATTTTAATTGAATTTAAAAGAAGCTAGGAAAATCAATAGGTAGATATGAGAAAGGAAGGCATTCTGGGTAGGGGGAACAGCCAGTGAAAATTCCTGGACACTCATTAATTAGAGAGGGAAAGAGACCATTAAATGGAGACTATTAAACCCAACCCCATCTTTTTACATATGATAAGACTAAGCAAACCCTAATAGGTTGTGTCACAAACATAAGATGTTTCCAGTGTTCTTTCCACCATTCAACACCCTCTCTTGACTCCATGCTATCTTTTGGTGACCTGGGGAGGGCTTTTTCAGTCCAAGTCCCTCCTATACTTGCCAAAGGCAAGAAGGTTGCTAGGTGCAACTCCAAATGGGGAATGAGAAACAAAAAGAAGGCACTTGGGAAAGGAGCTCCTCAAGTTGGCACAGTTTTCTATGGGACGATCCGATCACCCAAATGAAAGGGAAAGAAGATTAGATTATAGCTGATCATGCACATTCAGAGAAAGTTTCGAATGGGGAAGGTGGTGGAATGGCTGTAGAGGGCTAAACTTAGACTGCTCCAGAATTCTTTTTCCCTTAAGTGACATTTATGATTTTCGTGTCTTGGTTTCACAGTTTCTTACAATAAACAAACCAACTGCATCATATTAAAATAATCTAATTGTCACAGCTTCTACTTTTCCAAAGAGCTTTTTGAAAACACTCAAACTTGACAACTTAAACAGAATTTCTAGGATAGTCTTAATAGGCTTTTTATAGGGGAATGAAATAAATACACCCAGGCTTTCTAAATTGCACTTCAAAGGCAGTAGGAAATGCTGTAAACAATATGAGAGAGTATCAAACTTCATGCCTGGGCTTAAAAATTTTCCAGTAACTGATTTTTTTCTTTTATCCATTGGAGAATTTGTAACATATTTATAGAAATAACCAAAAAAAATCTATACTTTCCAGTGAATGACCTTCATAACTCAATTTCTGGGTCATTTCCTTCTCTTGTGGAAGATTGTCAGTATTAAAACTGTAGAAAAGGAGAAAAAATGTTCTGTTATTCATTTTGAAAGCCCTTTTTATTAAGAGCAGAAATAACATTCGATACAAATCATTTTCTGATAATTTTAATGAAACATGAAGTGCTTTGAATATACTTTATTGCAGGCCATACAGGGGGAAAAAGGACTCTCGCCGCTTAATGTCTCATTTAATGGATGGTTTCCAACCAGTCTGGCCCTGATACATTTTCAAATGTAAGCCTTAGGATGATAATTGGTACCGTTGTTTCTAAAGTGTGTGTGTGTGTGTGTGTGTGTGTGCATGTGTGTGTGTGTGTGTGTGTGTGAGTCTTTCCCTCAATGCTTGAAATTGTGGTATGGATGGACAAATCAGTGAAAACTGCCAAGAAGTTTTCTCCTTTCAGAGGCATGACGTGATATGAGAACAGGAAAGGAACTTTTCCTTATATGTGCTTCCTGTATGGAACCCCCCCCCCCAAAAAAAAATCTATGTACAAACAAGCACACACATATACATGCCCCTCACATATATATGCATGTACATATATATATGTATGAACTGTGTATAAACATGCTAATGAATGTATAGATCTGTGTGTGTAGAGATACATACATATAATGTATTTGTACATAGCACATATTTTGTGTGTGTATATAATATATGTATGTGTATGTGTATAAACTGGTGCTAGTGTGTGTGTATGTATTTGTGCAAAGTGGTACCAGCAGTGAAGGATTACATCTGGCAGGACCCTGGGCCAAAATGAGAGAGTTAGTATTCCTTCTATTACCCAGGAACAATTAAATAACCAGTTGATTATTTCCCATGAGTAATTAACATAGATTCATTAAGAAGCTGCTATGTGCCTAGCACAGTGCTAGAAAACGGGGGGTAGAAGGAGCCCCTGATTAGAACATGTTTCCTGGCATTCCAAAGTATAGAAGGGAGGGTTAAAACCACATTTTGTTGCTCTCAGCAGCAAAGAAACAAGGGAGTTTGTATAACTGAAGTTCTTTTCTCATAATAATCCTGGGCAAAGGGCATGGCAAGTATTTTTTTTTATTTCTCTTTATAGATGTGGAAACTAGTTTTGAGAGATGAAAGGACTTTCCCATGATTCTGCTGGTTTGAGTCAGAGGAAGGATTCAGAGATAGATTTTATTAGAGGCTATATGGTATAGTAAAAGTGCACCAAATCAATAGCTAGATGGGCTAAGTTCAAATCATACCCTGACACATATTATCCATGTGACTCTGAGCAAGTCATTTCACTTTCCTTATATACAAAATGAAAAGGTTTTATGAGAAGTCCTCTAAGATGTCTCCTGACTCTAGATCTCATTCCACTAAGGAAGCCAAAAATAGATATCATTTAGGTTTGTTTCACCCTTCATTGTTTTACTGCTGACTTATAAACACCTTTACTTCCTGTTTAATACTTTTTCCTACTCATTGCATAGTTTTGACTGATGATGCTGAACAGATGAAATTCACATGACTAGCTAATATTTTCCTGATATAAGATGGTTTGCTTTAAAATGTATTGATGAAGAATGCATGATCTTGAGAAGCAGAATCCCATTGCACTTTATGGATCTACAAAGTGTATGATGTAATGGCAATTACTCTGAATCTGGAGTCAGAGAAGTTGAATTCCAAGCCTCAGACCTTACAGCTAGCTGTATGACCTATGGCAAGTCACTTAATTCTGAAGAAATAAAATGACTTCTGCCCTCCTTCCCTTCTTTTTTTCCTCCCTCCTTCTGTTCCTTCCTTCCTTCCTTCCTTTTTTCCTTCCTTCCTTCCTTCCAAAATCCTTTCTTCATTTTCCCAACTCTTAGTGCCCTCACTCCCTAACAATATTGAATTTAATTATATTTATTTATTTTCTCTATATTTATTCTACATATACTTAAATATATTCTAGTATGCCTCCCTTGTTTGAATGTAAACTGCTTGCTTGTAGGGACTGTTCCATGAATTGTATTTCTATTCTCAATGTTATGTAAAATTCTTGAAATACAGTAGGTGCTTAATTAATGTTTGCAGATTTATTGCCCAGGAGAATGTGATATTAGTTTATCTTGTTTTATGTTTGTCTCAAAGTAAAACTTAATTTGGTTTTAAGTAAAATTTCACATAAAAAAACAACCTTAATTAGAATCCTCTGAAAGGTGGCAATGGATTAACCAAAATCCAATACATACAAACATTTCATTAATTATATATTTTCAACAATTTAATTTTACAAGAAATCTGTAAATTACAAATACTCATAATATATGCATAGCTTAGAATTTCTCTTTTAAGGGCTATCTTGGGTTCAGTACACATTCACCTTAATTTCCTATGCATCCTAAATCTAAAGTACAACATAATGAAAAATGATGCTCAAAAAGATGGTCCTTAGCCCTTATAGAAATCTTCAATCATCAATTAAAGTTTTAATTTTCTTCAATAGACTCTATTTAAAAGATAATGAAATTTTGGAGCAGGAATGAATCTTAGAGATGTCTAGGACAATCCTCACATTTTATACACAAGGATAAAGAGCACCAGAAAGATTTAAGCAACTGTAAGATTCACCACTTCGACAGAATTAGCACCTGAGTTTTCTAATATTCAGACCAGCGTTCTTTCTAATAATTTGTTCTGCCTCATTCTGGCATTTGGGATATGGAGTAGAGGGAGGAGGAAAGAGAAGAAATAAACTATGCACCCTCTCCCTCAATCGTTGCATGGAAAGTGATGAAAACAAGCAAACTTTCCTTCTTAACCATTAATTCATCATAAAAATTAGAATAGCCTATTTCCCTAGAATTCTGTTTAGTTATCTTTCATTATTATATTTAACCTTTTCTCTTAGTGGGCCCAGGACCCTGTTGCATTGCTCATATGCAGTTCTGTGTCACAGTTCCAGGAAAAAGAGGGGCACTAGCTCTTGCTGCAGCGGAAGAGCAGGAGCTGTGGTCACAATTGAGGCAGGAGAAGGGTGCTTGTGGTTGCTAACAAGAAGCAGGGTATCTGGACTCAGTTCCAAGTCAGAAAAGAACACTAGCACTTCTGTCCACAGAAGAGCAGGGGCATGAGTCATAGTTCCAGGTCCTAGAGGAGCGGTAGCACTTCTGCCCACAGTGGAGCAGGAGTCCTTGTCATAGTTCCAGGGCTGAGAAGAGTGCTTGTGGTTGCTCACAAAGGGGACACTGGTTTCACTTCTAAGACAGAAAGAAGCATTACCACTTGTGTTTGGAAGAGAGCAGGGGAGCTGGTCAGAATTAAAATGGTCATCTTCCCATATAAGAATGTAAACATCTTAATCTTATTGAAACCCTTATGATTTCTGTCTACATTTTTATGCTTCTCTTGAATCTTGTATTTGAAAGTTATGTTTTTTATTCTGCTCTTGTCTTTTCATCAGGAATGCTTGAAATTTCAGTCTTCAATTTCATTAAATATCCATTTTTTTCTCATGAATGATTATACTCAGTTTTGGGGGGGTATGCTATCCTTGGCTGTAATCCAACCTCCTTTCCTTCCTGAATTTCACATTCTAAGCTCCCAGGTCCTTTTTTGTGAAAGATGCTAAATCTTCTGTTATACTGATTGCTGCTCCCTAATATTTGAAATGTTTCTTTCTGTTTACAATATTTTCTAATTGATTCAGGAGCTCTCAGATTTCACTATAATATCACCAGCAGCTTTCAGATTCATAGGGACAAGCAATGACTAACACTTATGGCTACAGGAGAGCAAGGTACCTTCCAGGATAAATTGCAGAGCACAGGCCAGGAGAACAGAAAGCACCTTTTTCCTTAGATAATACCACTTTGGAAGCACTGAAAATTTACAGACCCACCAGAATTGCCTCAGAAAATTGCAGCAAGAAAAACTTTAAAAAGTGACCCTTCCACCTCAGGAGTAGAGCCCAATGTTGACATTAAGTTAAAAGTCAAGAAATGGGCTGGAAAAGGAGCAAACAACAACAAAAACAGAAGGACCTGAACATAAAAAGTTACTATGGAAATAGGAAAGATCAAGACACAAATCCAGAAGATGTCAAAGATACCAAAACAGCTAAAAGCAGGGCCTGAAAGGTAAAAAAAAAAAAAGTGAATTGGACACAAGCCAAATAAGAATTTCTAGAAGAGCACAAAAACAATTTTTAAAACTCAATTAAGAGATGTACAGGAAATATTTAACTCCTAAGAATGTTATCTCTATTAGGGTAGTTAGAAGAAGTACACATAGGCAGAAGGCATGACTATAGGTTGACTATAATGGGACAATTTTATTTTTAATGAACGGGGATGAATTAAGAGAAAAGGGTAGGAAAAGGCAGTACAGGGACAGTTCTCTCATAAAAAGGGGACAGAAGAAAGAATTTTTACAGTGGAGGAGACAAGGAGGGGTGGGGTTTGGCTAGCAATGCTTGAATTTAGCAATATGTTGTTTGAAAAAAATCATACTAGAAACAGAAAGACACACATAGAGGGAAAATAAAGTGCTGGAGCAAAATTTATTGTGCTTCTTCTAAGGTGAAAAAGCAGGGGGAGCAATCATGATCTCAGATAAAGCAAAAAGCAAAAAAAAAAATCTAATTAAAAGAGAAGCAGTGGGGCATCCAGGTAGCACAGCGAATAAGAGCACTGGCCCCAGTGTTGGGATGACTTGGGGATTGAATCCGGGCTCAGACACTTAGCACCCACCCAGAAACACCTGGCCGTGTAACCTTGAGCAAGTTACTTAACGCCAATTTCTTAGGGGCAGCCAGGTGGCTCAGCGAGTAACAGCACTGGCCCCAGTGTTGGGATGACCTCGGGATTGAATCTGGGCTCAGATACTTAGCATCACACCCAGAAATAACTGGCCGTCTAACCTTAAGCAATTTACTTAACCCTAATTGCTTAGAGAGAGAGAGAGAGAGAGAGAGAGAGAGAGAGAGAGAGAGAGCAGGGAAACTACATTTTGCCAAAAAGATATCATGTACAATGAAGTTATATCAATACAAAACATCTATGCACAAATTGTATATATACCATCTACATTCCTTAAGGAAAAGTTTAATAAGATATAAGAGGAAATAGAGGGTAAAACTACACTAGTAGGGGACATCAATTTCTGCCCCTCAGAGCTAGATAAATGTAAAAAAAAACACAAGAAAGAAGTTAATGAGATGAATAGAATTTATATGATAAGACCTCTGGAGAAACCCAAATGTGAATAGAAAGGAGTACACCTTTTCCCAGATGTATATAACACTTTCCAAAAATTGATTATGTAATAGGGCATAACAACCTTGCAAACAAATGTAGAAAAACATACATTTTAAATGCATCCTTTTCAGATCATAATGCAATAAATTCACATTCAATAAAGAGTTGAAAAAATAGATTAAAATTAATTGGAAACTAAATTATCTAATTCTAAATAATGAGTAAGCTAAAGAACAAGTAATATAAACAAGAAATCCCTTAATTAAAGAGAATGACAACAATTAGACAACATGCCAAAATTTATGGGATACAGCCAAAGCAGCATGTAGGGGAAACTCACTATTTACAAAAATTGCTGGGAGAATTGCTTAGCAGAGAAAATGGTAAAGTAGGTCAGAAAATTCTAAGTTCTCAAGATTCCCCCCCCCCCCCCCCCCCAAAAAAAAAAAAAAAAATAGAGGGAAAAAATAAATGGGAGAAAAAAAAAAAAAAAGAAGAAAAAAATAAAATTTTCCAAAATCACCCACCTACCCCACAAAAGAGATAAAATAGTACTTCAGGGAGAAGAAAGTGCTGGTAAAAATAAATGAGAATAGGCACACAACAGGGTTGCTCCTGGAAAATCTCAGAAGATATGATGGAAAATCCCAGCACAAAGTTTGGTCTTTGTGAAGAGTAAACATCTCCACATCAGGGTCCACTTAAACAACAAGCAGCAAGCCCTCAGATTAGTTGGATTGGGAGACTGCTTCAGCCTCAGCCACAGGAACTTTTATCCCTGGGACAGTGATGTGAGTTGGCATCTGAGCCATGGAAGAACTAGGGAACCTCTGCTGACAAGGAACTTCAGACTCAGCTGTGCTGAGAAGAGTGGTGCATCGAGAAGGAAACAAAATACCCAGTGAGGGCAAAAAGCAATGGGGCAACTCGCCACTGACCGTATACTCTTACAGGAGGCTGGAGGTTTGGCTTTGGTTACAGGCTAGAGGGGAGAACTGAAAATCTGACTCCACTGGCACTATCCCCCATACCCCAGGACTAGAGGTGATTATAAAAATTAAGCTATTACTACAAAAAATGCATAGGCAAAGGAGAAAGAATCCAACCACAGAAAGTTATTATAGGAATAGAGAAGACCTGGATTCATTTTCAGAGAAAGATATTGAAGCAAAGAAAACTAGAAAGCAGTTTGGAATTTTATGGGAGTGGGGAACCTGTGATCTTGAGGTCACATGTGACCCTGTAGGTCCTCAAGTGTGACCCTTTGATTGAATCCACACTACACATAACAAATCCCTAATAAAAGTATACAGTCCATGGGCCACACTTGAGGACCTAGAGGGTCACATGTGGCCTCGAGCCCATAGGTCTCCCATCCCTGGCACTAGCATCTCATACCTTATACCAAGATAAGATCAAAATAGGTATATCATTTAAACATAAAGAGTATTATCATAAACAAATTAGGGGAGCATAGAAAATTTTACCTATCAGATCTGTGGATAAGGGAAAAATTTGTGACCAAACAAGAGATAGAGAGCACTACAGGATGTGAAATGCATAACTTTGATTGCATCAAATTAGAAAATTTTTGCACAAACAAAACTAATGCAACCAAGACTAGAAGGAAAACCTTAGAAACCGGGCAAAAATTTAGAGTAAGTTCCTCTGATAAAGGCTGTATTTCTCAAAAATATAGAGAACTGACTCAGATTTATAAGAATATATCATTCCCTGATTGATAAATGATCAAAAGAAATGATCTGGCAGTTTTCAGATGAAGAAATCAAAGCCATCTATAGTCTTATACAAATGATCTAAATCACTATTGATGAGAAAAATGCAAATTAAAGCAACTCTGAAGTACCACATTACACCTATTGGGTAGTATAATATGACATAAAAAGAACATGAAAAATGTTATAGGGGATGTGAAAAAACTTGTACATTAAAATCCAGATGATAGAGTTGTGAATTGATCCAATCATTCTAGAGAACAATTTAGAAGTATGCCCAAAGGGTTATAAATCTGTGCATACTCTATGACTCAGCAATACCACAAATAGGTCTTGATTCCAAAAAGATTGTTTAAAAAGAGAAATGTTGTATATGTGCAAAAATATCTATAGCAGCTCTTTTTGCTATGGCAAAGGACTGGAAATTGAGGGGATGCCCATCAACTGGGAGATAGCTGAACAAACTGCAGAATATTACTGTGATGGAATAATATTGTGTTATAAGAAATGATGAGCAGGATGGTTTCAGAAAACAAAAACTTGGGTGGGGGGGTTGTTGTTAAGATGGCTGAGCAGATAAAGCTGAGGGACTCCTGCCTTCTCCTCCTCCAATTCATGTAAAAGGTGACTCTGAACAAACTTTGGAACTAGAGAACCCAGAAAATGAAACAGAAGCTAACCTCCGACTGAGGACAGCCTGGCAGGCCAGCAGGAAGCAGCAAGCACAGCATGTTGGGAGCAGAGCCCAGCCCTATGCAGGCCAGAGCCTTTAGCCTCAGGGTGGCCAAACCAGCCACATGCTGGAGGGACTTCAGATCACCAGCAGCTGTGGTGGTTTCCAGAATTATCAACCCATAAACATGGAATGGGAGGAAAGCAATGAAGTCAGAACTCCTGCACCAGAAGCTTCCAAGAAAAGAATATGCTACTTACAGGTTATAGAGGAGCTTAAGAAGGATTTTGAAAATCAAATAAGAGAAGTGGAGGAAAAATTGGGAAGAGAAATGAGAATGATCCAAGAAAATTATAAAATAAGAGTCAACAACCTGACTGAAGAAAATAACATTTAAAAAAATAGACTAACTCAAATGGAAAAAGAGGCTCAAAAAGCCAATGAAGAGAAAAAAGCCTTAAAAAGCTGAATTTTCCAGATGGAAAAAGAATCTCAAAAGCTCACTAAAGAGAATCATTCCTTCAGAATTAGATTGGAGTAAATGGAAACTAGTGATTTTATGAGAAATCAAGATACCATTAAATAGATCTAAACAAATGAAAAAATAGGAGGCAATGTGAATTATCTCATTGAATAAAGCACTGACCTGGAAAATAGATCCAGGAGAGATAATTTAAACATTTTTGGACTACTTGAAAGCCATGATCCTAGAAAAAAGATCCTAGATAAAGAACCTAGAAATCATCCTCCAAGAAATTCTGAAGGATATTTGTGTTGATATTTTAGAACCAGAGGGAAAAATAGAGGTTGAAAGAATCCACTGATCACCTTCTGAAAAAAAAATCCCCAAAAGAACACTCCCAGGAATTTTACAGCCAGCTTCTGGAGTTCCCAGATCAAGGAGAAAATATTACAAGCAGCCAGGAAGAAACAGTTTGAATATTATGGAAACACACTCAGGATAATACTGTTTCAGGCAGCTTCTATGTTGAGGGATCAAAGGGCTTGGAATATGATATTCCAGAGGTCAAAGGAGCTGGGATTAAAACCAAGAATCACCTACCCAGGAAAACTGAGTATCATGTTTCAGGGGAAAATATGGTCATTCAATGGAATAGAGGACTTTCAAGCATACTTGATGAAAAAAAAAAGAGTTGAATAGAAAATTTGACATTCAGATACAAGAAGCAAGAGAAGCATGAGAAGGTAAACAGGGAAAAGAAATCATAAGAAGCTTATCAAAGTTAACTATTTACATTTTTACATGGAAAAACAATAATTGTAACTGATATAACTTTTCTAAGTATGAGAATAATTGAAGAGAATAGAAACGTGTATATATATATGTAGATATCAATATATAGATAGGTATATACATACATATATGTCTATATAGGAGGTTATATGTGCATATGAAAACATATGTGGGTACATGTATATATGTATACAGGTATACATAGACATAGGGTACAGGACCAGTTGAATAGGAAGGGATGATACTTAAAAGGTGAAATTAAGAGGTGAGAGAGGAGGGGTGGCCAGGTAGCACAGCGAGTAAGAGCTCCAGTGTTGCGATGACCTAGGAATGGAATCCTGGGCTCAGACACTTAGCACCCACCCAAAAACATCTGGCTGTGTAACCTTGAGCAAGTTACTTAACCCTGATTGCTTAAAAAAAAAAAAGAAGCCTGAGGCACCATACCTGGTCCCACGAATGTTTTGGGGTGGCCAGGTAGCACAGCGAGTAAGAGCACTGGCTCCAGTGTTGGGATAACCTGGGGATCGAATCCCGGGCTTAGCCACTTAGCACCCACCCAGAAACACCTGGCTGTGTAACCTTGAGCAAGTTACTTAACCCCAATTGCTTAGGGATGGCCAGGTGCTCAGCGAGTAAGAGCACCGGCTCCAGTGGCGGGATGACCTGGGGATCAAATCTGGGCTCAGATACTTAGCACCACACCCAGAAATAACTGGCCATGTAATCTTGAGCAAGTTACTTAACCCCGATTGCTTAAAAAAAAAGAGGTGAGAGAGGAATATAATGAGAGAAGATGGGGAAAAATAGAATGGGGTAAATTATCTCATATAGAAGAGGCAAGGGAAAACTGTTACAATGGAGGGGAAGAACAGGAAGGTGAAAGGGGATGAGTCAACCTTATTATCAATTAATTTGGCTTAGGGAGGGAATGACATACACACTAAATAGGGTATTTCACCCTATGGGAGAGTAGGGGTAAGTGGATTAGTTGGGGAATGATGAAAGGGAGGGCAGGCTGGAGGGGGGGAGGGAAGTTGGAAACATCCACATTTGCAAAAGGACAGGATCAGAGTAGAGAATAGAACAAGGGAGAGTGGGATGGGATGGGGGGAAATATAGTAATTCTTTCACAATATATCCACTATGAAAATGTTTTGCATTACTACCTGTGTACAACCTATATTGAATTGCTTATTTTCCCAGTAAGGGTGGGTGACGAGGGAGTTAGGGAAAGAATCTGGAATTCAAAGTTTTAAAATCAAATATTTAAAAATACATTATTATTATTATTATTTTACATTAACTGGGAAATAAGGTATATAGGCACTGGGGAATAGAGATCCATCATGCCCTACTGGAAATTTGGAGGGGAGATGGGGGAAGATAGAAGAGAGAGCAGATTTGGGGAGGGCATATTCAGTGGGCTTGCTCTTTTGGGGTTGTGGGTAGGGGAAAAATGGGGAGAAAATCTGTAATTCAAAATCTTGTGGAAATGAATGATATAAATTAAAAAAAAATTAAAAAAAAAAACCTTGGAAGATTTATAAAAATTTATCCAAAGTGAAGTGAGCAGAACCATGATAATGTTATAAAGAGTAACAGCACTAATATGCAATGATAAAGTATGAATGACAGCTATTCTGAGCAATAAAGTAATCTAAGACAAATTTGAAGGATTAATGATGAAAAATACTTTCTACCTACAGAGAAAGAACTGATGAAGTCTGAATGCAGATCGAAACGTGCTTTTTTTCATTTTTCATTTTATTTATTATTTTAAAATTAAATTGTATGCTTATTTTTAGTTTACATCATTCATTTCCACAAGATTTTGAGTCACAGATTTCCTCCCAATCTTACCCCTACCCACCACCCCAAAACAGCGACCCTACTGTATACTCCTCCCCCAATCTGCTCTCTCCTATATCGTCCCCCATACCCCCACCAACTTTCCAGTAGGGCAAGATGGATCTCAATACCCTGGTGCCTCTATATCTTATTTCCCATTTGGATGGTAAAAATATATATATATATATATATTTTTTTTTAAATATTTGATTTTAAAACTTTGAATTCCAGATTCTTTTCCTTCCTCCCTCATCACCCACCCTTACTAGGAAGACAAGCAATTCAATATAGGTGGTATATGTGTAGCTATGCAAAATATTTCCAGAGTGGATATATTGTGAAAGACTGACTATATTTCCCTCCATCCCATCTCCCCCTTATTTTATTCTCTACTTTGACCCTGTCCCTTTTCAAAAGTGTGTCCTTCTAACATCTCTCCCCAGAAACTGCCCTCCCCTCCAGTATCCCCCTATCATCCCCTTCCACCCTACTCTCCTATAGATTGAGAAACCCTCTTTATTGTTTATGTCATTCCCTCCTTAAGCCCAATTCAATGACAGTAAGGTTGACCATTCCCTTTTGCCTTCCTGTTCTTCCCCTCCCTGTAATAGTTTTCCCTTGCTTCTTCTATATGAGATAATTTACCCCCTTCTGTCTCTCCCCTTTTCTTCTCATTATATTCCTCTCTTACTTCTCACGTTCACCTTTTAAATATCATCCCTTCCTATTCAATTGGGCCTGTACTCTGGCAATGTATACCTGTACACATATATACACACACTCGCATATTGTATTCATATGCCCATATACTCTCCTATGTAGACATACATATATATGTACACATACACACACTTATTTTCCCTTCAACTGTCCTCATAGTTAGAAATATTTCTTAAGTTACAATTATCATTCTTCCATGTAGGGATGTCAATAGCTCAACTTTGATAAGTTCCTTATGATTTCTTTTCCCTGTTTACCTTCGCATGCTTCTCTTGCTTCTTGCATCTGAATGTCAAATTTTCTATTCAACTCTGTTGTTTTCATCAAGAATGCTTGAAAGTTCTGTATTCCACTGAATGATCATATTTTCCCCTGAAATGTGATATTCAGTTTTGCTGGGTAGGTGATTCTTGGTTTTAATCCCAGCTCCTTTGCCCTCTGGAATATTTTATGCCAAGCCCTTCTATCCCTCAATGTAGAAACTGCAAGATCCTGTGTTATCCTGATTGTGTTTCCACAATATTCAAATTGTTTCTTCTTTGCTGCTTGTGATATTTTCTCCTTGATCTGGGAACTCTGGAAGCTGGCTATAATATTCCTGGGAGTTTTCTTTTTGGGATCTGTTTAAAGAGGTGATCAGTGGATTCTTTCAAACTTATTTTGCCCTCTGGATTCAAAACATCAGCACTATTTTCCTTGATAATTTCTGGGAGGATGATTTCTAGGTTCTTTTTTTGATCATGGCTTTCAAGTAGTACAATAATTTTTAAATTATGTCTCCTGCATCTATTTTCCAGGTCAGTGGTTTCCCCATTGAGATATTTCACATTGCCTTCTATTTTTTCATTTGTTTGGATCTCTTTAATAGTATCTTGATTTCTCATAAAGTACCTAGCTTCCATTTCCTCCAATTTAATTCTAAATGATTGATTCTCTTCAGTGAGCTTTTGAGATTCTTTTTTCCATCAGGCAAAATTGGCTTTTTAAGGCATTCTTCTCTTCATTGGCTTTTTGAGCCTCTTTTACCATTTGAGTTAGTGTCTTTTTAAGATGTTATTTTCTTCAGTCAGGTTGTTGACTCTCTTTTCATGATTTTCTTGCATCATTTTCATTTCTCTTCCCAATTTTTCCTCCACTTCTCTTATTTGGTTTTTAATATCCTTCTTAAATTCCTCTATGGCCTGTAACCAGTTTATATTTTTCTTGGAAGCTTTTGCTACAGGTGTTCTGACTTAGTTGTCTTCCTCCTGTTCCATGGTTTGATCCTTTTTGCCCTCAAAATAGGAATCTGTCTCATTGCTGTGCTTGTTTTGCTTCCTTTGCTTACTCATGTTGCTACTCCATTACTTGACTTTTGAGCTTTTTGCCACAGTAGAACCCTGCTTCCAGAGAGGAGAACTTTGTCCCAAGTTGCTTGTGCTTACACAGGTGCCAGAGCTATTAGTTGGGTGCCCTCTCTGAAGCCTCCACAGGCTCTGGCACCTGGTCACCCACCCCAGGACCTCTACCCTAGGCAGCAATCCAGATCCAGGCAGGTAAAAGCAGGAGTTATTACCATCAGAATGGTTACATGGTCCCCCTACAATCTGCAGACCAGAAACTCTGAAGCAGCCATGTGGTGATGGCTGCCATACCTCAGCCACTTCTCCCCCTGGGAGCAGAAGCCATACCATAATCCTGGACCCCCTGTTCCCAAAGTCCACACTGACCTCTCACTTTGTCTTTGGCATTTATGGGTTGATAATTCTGGAAACCACCACAGCTACTGGTGATCCACCCCCCTGAATTTCCTCCAGCCATGCTGGTGGGGCTACCCTGAAGCAAACCATGGGCTCACTCTTGGCTGGGCTCTGCTCCCAGCATGTTGCGATGAGCCATTCTTGTCTGCCTGATGGGCTTCCTTTAGTGGGAGATTTGTTTCTCTCTGTCACTTTGTGGGTTCTGTTGCCCTAAAATTTGTTTAGAGTCATTTTTATAGGTATTTGAGGTGGTTATCGGGGGAGCACATGGAGTTTTCCTGTTTCTGTGACACCGTCTTGACTCCCCCCTGAAAACATACTTGTTAAACTTTTTATTTTGGTTTGTGTTTTCTTTTGCAATATGATTCATATGTAAAAAAATGTTTTGTATGACTTTAAATGTATAATCTATATCAAATTACTTGTCTTCTCAAGGAGTAGGGAGGGGGAGTGTAGAGAATGAGGGAGAGAATTAGGAACTCAGTATTTTTTTTTTAATTTTAAAAATGTCCTTTTATAATTGAGGGAAAAAAAATAAAGTAAGTAACTGAGGTAAAAAAAAGAGATCCTAGAACTAAATGTTTCCTTTTCATAGAAGGAGAAGATCTTTCTTCTTTAAAAGTTCTCACACCAGCTCTGCCCCTCGCACAAGCACACCACCTTCTGTCAGGATTCTTTCCACCCATCTGGAGGAAGTCACGACTAAGCAGCAGTACATAAAACACACCACTTTGGAAACAATTATACACATATACTGGTAAATGCACATATATCATTAAAAATGCAATAATGTGTTTAATAAGTATGAATAGAACATAATACATATTTTAATATGACCCTAAAGTTAAAATATTTTAATTTTGATTAGAATAATTTAAATTTAATTATGAATATTTATTTTAACTTATTTTGAGGATAAAAATAATTCCTTTCTACAGCAAAAGGGGAATCATTTATTTCCTAAATCTACTTCTGAATTTGCTTATATAGTTATGGAATTTTGTTGACTCTTTCAAGAAAGGTTTTTTAAATGTATGTTGCTCTTATTCTTCTAATCCTGCTTTGTACACTTAGAATTCTTTTACATGTCTTTGCTAAACAATGAAATTCAACATTATTTCTTAATCACCTACTACAGGAGAGACATTAATAGTTGTAAACTATAAAAATGTTTCCCTCTTTTTTTCTGGTGTGAACCTGTGTTCTCAATAGCATAAAATCCTGCCAGTATAGAAATATGGAAATTTCCTTCAGTGACAGAATTGGATAAAAAACTGAGAGGCTAAATTTGTCTTGTCCATGTTCACATAGTATTTGTTGGGGTAGACCTGGAACCTAGATTGTCCTCATTCCATGGCTGGCCCTCTCATATGCTCCACTGACTTTCTCCATTATACTAGCATTTTATAATTTATTCAATTATTTTCCATTTCGTGATTTGAACACACACACACACAATCAAAATAGAACCAGAGTTCCCTGACTGTGTCGAGTTGGTTTGTCCATAAAAGGCCTACATTGTAGGCTGTCACACTGAGTTTCACAAAATAAAATGTGCTTTTCACCAGAGGGGAACCTTAAACTCATGAGGTGCTACAGGAAAGGTAATAGGACTCCACGGTCAAAAATTTCATGGGCAATTTATAACTCAGAGGAAACAATAAAAGAGAACCTCCACATCAGCTTGGAGGAACAAATCACAATTACCAACTCTCCTAAGGGCAGTCTGGTTTCTGTGGAAACATCTCAGACAAGGTTGAAATTTATTGGATGTGTTTTATGGGTTGAAGACAGCCTAATTGTCACCTCAACTCTTTCTGATATACTTTAATGAAAATAAAATGCCTGGAAATATCTGGAGTTGAAGGATTATTTTTTTAGATTTATAACTATGCAACCCTAGGCCATTCACTCTTCCTTGGTACCACTATGATTTAAAATATGAAAATTTCCAAATACTTCTGAATGATTTGAATTTATTTAATGCTTTTAAAATTTGCAACTTGGGGCAGAATTGTGGCGCAATGAGTAGAGCACCATACCTGGAGTCAGGAAGACCTGAGTTCAAATCTGGAGTCAGATACTTAACACTTACTAGTCATGTGACCTTAGGTAAGTCTCATAACTCCAATTGCCCTGACCTCCCCCCTCCAAAAAGAAAAAAAATAAAGATTTGACAATAGCCAATTAGGTTTATATATAATTTCTCAAATCCTTCTTTAATATTAAAAAGAGAAATGCCATTAAGTGATAATGTTGAAGAAAATTTTCAAGAACCAAAGTTCACTAAAGTTATCCCTATCCAGTGCCATGAAGGCTGAATTAGTTCATGAGCATATATGTAGGATGTCTTTTCTTTATAAGTGATGGTCAGTGAACCTTAGACCCAGAGAACAGATAATGACAGATATTTTCCTCTTCTTGGTAACTATGAATGCATACATTAAAATATAATTCCATTTTGTCATTTGGTTATGCTTAAGTGTTTTTATTTGCTACTTTGTATGTTTTATTACAACAGAAACTATGGAGGTAGAGACAGTAGAATATTCCAGGATATGGCTAAATATGTGTGTGTGCATGTGTGTTTGCGCACATGCACATACACAGAGGCTTTTATCCTTGCTCAATTGTTTCACTCTTATCTGAGTCTTCCTGATCCCATTTACGGTTCTCTTGGCAAAGATACTGGAATGGTTTGCCATTTCCTCCATGGTATAGGGATATACATTTTTAAGATCTTCCCTGCCCCTAGGTAAAGTGTACCTGGAGCCTGTGGTGGGAGGCTTATTCTTCAGGAGATATTTTGTGATTGGGACATGGGTCAAGAGGATTGTTACATTCTCTGAGCCTGGAGAAGGCTATATAAACCTTGATGTGAGACTTTGTTTTGGGGCTCACTTTGGGAAGTGTTGTATGATTTGACTAGATGAGACTCTGGGCAGCCTTTGAGAACCCCCCAGCTTTGAAAAGCCGAGATGTTGATACTTCCCTCTATGGTAACTGACTAGGTATGGATGTAAGGATTGGACAGTTGGAGGCCTGTCTGCTTGAAATGTTTCTCTGTCTTGTAACTTATGCTTGTAACCTGAAGTTTGGGTGCTGACTTTTTCCCCTGAACTAGGTAAATGATATGTTTGATTGATTAAAGCAAGATTGTTAACCCATTTTGAGTTGCTTTCCTTTAGAAAAGCAGATCTAAGAACCTGTGTTGGCAGCCACCCTGGTGATGCTGTGGTGCTTGCTGATACACTCCACCAGCTCATTTTACAGATGAGGAAACTGAGGCAAACAAGATTAAGTAACTTGCCTAAGGTCAAACAGCTAGTGTCTGAGGCCAGATTTGAACTCAGGAATATGTCTTCCTGACTCCAGACCTGGCACTCTATCCACTGTGACACTTAGCTGCCCCCACCTACATATATATGTGTGTGTGTGTGTGTGTGACACACACTTACATACTTACACAAACATATATATTAATATAATTTTTTAGAAAGAGACATAGTGACTGAGATGTATTTTTAAAACTTAAATATGAAATTAGTCTAATACAAGTAAAAAAAGGGTCCCAAGGTGCAATTAAAACTGTTTTGCTTTTAAAGAACTCTAGTCAAAACCAAAACAAACTAACACAAAAATCATTGACTCTTTTCGATTATATATCCAGATCCAGTTTGTTAGACCCAGGTAACTTGCTTTCAACAGAAAAGTCACCCAGTCTTCCAATTACTACCATCAGTTGGGAAGTGCCATAAATATAACATACCAACCTCTGTGAGGCTATTTGTTTTTCCTTAAAAGGTGTTGAGGTCATCTTTGAAACTTGGTATTGTAGATAAAAGGCTTAAAGGGCAGATTTTTCTTTCTACTTTTATTGTCATGTCCCACTCTTTATGACCCCATTTGGGGTTTTCTTCCCAAAGAAACTGGAATGATTTGCCATTTCCTTCTCTAGTTCATTTTACAGTTGAGAAAACTGAGGGAAATCAGATTAAGTGACTTGTCCAAGGTCATACGTAAGGGTCTTAGCTGAATTTGAACTCACTTCTTCCTTACTTCAGCTCTCTACCTCCAGTGCCACCTAGCAGCCCACTTTAGCTGAATACAAAAAGCCACAGAGAGCTTTAAGACCTCTCTGATGCTTTACTATCAGAACTCAATGGTCACCTAGGGCAAAGGAGTTTCACTCAGTGGAATCAGAGCATGGTATCCTTAACATAATTCTTTTTAAATATCTTTCTCCTGCTGATAGGTAAATCTCCCTCTGTTAACTGTTGAATGATCTTTCAGTGTTGCATTTTGTTCCAACATTGAGCCTAAGCGAATAAGACACTGGCTTGAGGCAAGACCATTCCTAAACATGAGGAATAACAAATCTTGAAAAAAGAGTGGAATTCATTCTACTAAATTGAGCCTTCTTTTTTGATTGAGAATATTATATATACAAGACACAAACTTGTGTGGTACATATAGTTACATGAGTAGTAAGAGATCCTTCAAATAACTGGTACATAAATGAAAAGTTACACACATGATGTCCTAAGCTCAGCCTTTCAGAATTAGAGAACATCTGAATCAGAAATCAATTCAGGGGGCTGGAGAAATCCTGGAGTCAGGAGGACCTGAATTCAAATCCAGCCTCAGACACTTAACACAAAAACTAGCCATGTGACCTTGGGCAAGTCACAACTCCAAATTGCCCTCCAAAAAGCAAAAAAAAAAAAAAAAGAAATCAATTCAGAGGGCATCTATTCCAGCCATTCTTGAATTGCATTTTCTCTACAACATGACTGACAAGTGATCAACATCTCTTTGCTTGAAATCTCCAGTGAAGGGAGACTCACTATTTCTCATGACAATCAATGTATAGTTGGTTGACTTTAATTGATAGGAAGTGTTTTCTTTGCATTGAGCATAAGTTTGCTTTTCTATAATGCTAACCCATTGCTCCAAGTTCTATACCGTGCAGCTTAGTGTATTAATCAATTGATACATAAATATTTTTAAGTGCTTATCACATGCAGGCACAGAGCTGGGTCCTAGGAAAAGAAAGAATTGAAATACTCCCAGACATCAGGGAACTTAACATTCTAATCTAATATTTCCACTTGATGGAGCCTCAAATACTTGAAGATATCACACCTTTCTTTCTTCCCCTTCCCAAGTCTTCTCTTCTTTAGTCCAAACAACCCTAGTCCTTTCAACTGATCTTTTTATGGCATGAATTCACGTCCCTTCACCATGCTGGTTATGATCCATTGGATGCTCTCCTCTTTTCTTACTAAGGCATGGCAACCATAAGTGAATATAATACTCCAGATGTGCTCTGACAATAGTAGAGTATAGTCAGATTATGACCTCTTCAATATTAGGGGAGGGGAAAATGCCTCCTGTAATGCTGTGTCAGATTTCATTAGTTTTCTTTCTCACTGTTCCATATGTAAACCAGAAATGGAGTTAGGCCTTGATTAGATCAGGCTTGATTGAGATAAGTTTTCTCCTTGGTGTTTTAACTGTAAAATGGGATTTCATGCATTTCATACCCTGTTAGTTTGTTTTGTATACCTGACCTTCTCAAGGACCTTCCCTGAAAATCAGGTGCAGATATGAGTCCATTGCCAGAGAGAGTATAGTTAAGCTTTACACTTAAACACATTTTCGGATTCAAATTTTGAATTGATCCAAAAAAAACAAACAAAAAAAATGCAAACCAAACAAACCAACCCTAGGCATTGAAGTTGCATCCATTTGTACATGAAAATTTAGTAATAGCTTGTATTAATTGAGTAACTGCACATGCAAACAAACTGTAAAACGTTCAGTTAATCAGTTTTCATAAAGGTCCCTATGTTCTTGTACGCAATGAACCACTTCACAGATAATTCATGTCAGATGGGAAGAGGAGAAGGGGTAGAAGGAAATCCAACATTAAATTATCTCTGGCTTAAATCCTCTTGCAATATTTCCATCATTTTGTTTTTCATTCATTGAAAAACACCGAGACGATTTACAGGATTTCTTGCATGCTCCTTTGTCCACTACTCAATTTCCAATGACAGGCTGGGTGATATAATGGGAAGATCATTGATCTGGAAGTTAGGCTGAATTTGTTTTGAATTCTAGCCCTAACATGTGTGACTTGTTGGAGCCTCCTTTTCATTTAAGGAGCTTGGACTAGATAAATCCACAGGGTTGCTTTCAGTTGTAGCATTTCATTATTCTAAATTACATAGTTACTCCGCATTCTTGAGTCCAACTCAAGTTGCAAAGGCAACTGTGGCCTTTCCCTCCAAAGTTTAAAAATGTCACAGAGAAAATTTTCAAATTATTTGAGTCTTCTCGTGGTTCTTCAGACTGAGATAATGCTTAAGGAAGAGAGGTCTTGAAGGCACACCATAGCAGGGAGCCTTGGGCAGATAATGGGTTATGTGGATGAGTAACTGAATGAAGAATGCCAAAAAGGGAAAGAGAAGCAGGAAAGAAGGGGATGGAAGAAAGGAGAATAAGCCAAATAAACATTTGCTTACTCTACAATTGAAGGTTTCATATGATTGATGCCAGGAATGGACTTAGGTTTTATTTTATTTTATTTTTCTTATTCGTACATTTCATTAGTTCATCCATGCCTTTCACCATGACTAAATGGACACATACAATTTTCATTCCACCTCAGATGAGAAGAAAAGTACCTCAAGTGTCAACATTTTTGTTTTTAAATAAACACCTCCCCATAATGTTCCTGAATTTCCTAGCACAGGGGTTCTTATACATGTGTGTGTGTGTGTGGGGGGGTGCATCTCTATGACAGCCTGGATAAACCTAGAGGGTGCTTTTCAGAATGTTTAAAATATGTAAAATATTATATAGTACAACAAAAGAAACCATTATATTGAAATGAAGTTTTCCATATTTTAAAAAACATATTCTTGGGCCCCCCAAATTGAGAATCTCCATCCTACAGATTTGTAGGAACAAAATGACTCAGACTTTGAGGTGTAATTCCAATATAGCAAACTATGGGGATAGAGGATAGTCTTTCTAATCTATGCTCAGAAAAAAAAAATAGATATGGGTAAAACTGATGCTAAGATAAGACTGGAACTGTATTTGCTTTGCAGAAAACTCTGGATTGAAAATTAAATGCCTACTGGGTTTTAGTTCTCTTAGCAAAAAAAAAATTCATCAACATTTAGATAAAAGTGACCAATATTGGACCTTGCCACTCCTGTGGTCAATCATCCTTAACTCTTCTTTCCCCCAAGACAATTTTAAATTAGGTAGGAGAAAAAATGTTTGACTCCATGGTCATCTTAAGGAATCATATTTGATTATTATCCAACTAGTCAAAAAGTATTTTTGGTGAGTGTTAAGGGTTTAGTGATGGATTAGGTACTGTGGGAACTACCATAGGAGTAAAATAACATGGCTTCTGGTACAAAAAAAGTTTGTTATGTAGTTAAAGAGAGAAGGATTACTCATATGTGGCCTTATAGGGTCTATTTACTTAACCTTATAGCAAGCAGTATGACACAGTGGAAAAAGAACTGACTTTGGGGTCAGAGGGTCATAAGTTAAAAGAATGAGAGCTGGAAAGGATCATAGAGGTCATTTGGTCCAGTCAGCTCATTTCATAGATGAGAAAACTGAGGCCCAGGAAGATGAAATGACTTACCAATGTCATAGAGCTTAAAAAGTAACAAAGTCAAGATTTGAACCCAGAACCTCCCATGTCAGATTCAACATTCTTGATTTCTCCTTCTGCCATTCTTTTTTTTTTAATCTCCATGTCATAGGAAAAGTCATTTAATCCCTCTGGGCTAAAGTTTCCTTATCTTTCAGATGCCAAGGGTAAAAGAGATGATTCCTAAGATCTATTGATTTTAAAATGGTATTGTTTATAATACTAAACCCTATTCAGTAGTAAATAATATAATGCATGTTATGTTGTATAGTGTTGTGTAGTGCAGACTAAAGATATTATATAATTAAAATCTATAATTACATATATTACAATGTCTATAACATATGTTATAATACATTATTATAAGGAATTATATAAAGGAAAGGAAAACAGTAGGGGCTCATCATTGTGTTCTTCTCACATTGATTAACAGTGTTTCTAATGATGGGTAGCATTTAATAGGCAGAGTAGGAAAAAAATAATATTTGTGGAGGGGATGGAATAAAGGACTGGATACATGCAGGTACTGACAATCCTGGCTTGTAAATTTTTCTTTAATATGCATGCGATTTGTTGTATGGCAGCGGTGGATCAAAAGAAGTGGGTATATTATTCCAAGATACTCAAAGGCAGGACACCTATCATTGGAAGACATGTCCTTCTCTGTTCCCCAATGTAGGATTTTATCTTCTGGATGAAACTTCACTCAGGATAATTCAGCAATATTTTCCCATATTCTGATACAAGGCCTGATGTGATGGCAGGGAATATGTCAAAATTATTCAGGGGAACACATTGATTTTATCATGTGACATTCTAGAAAGCAAATATTTTTCATACTTTATGTTTCTTGAAATGATAACCCATTTAAAGAATTGAGGACTTTTTTTGCATTACTCAGATTTAATGAAGATATAGTTCAATGGATATGGTATTATATGAGTAATCCTATTAATATTTATGCTTAACCTGAAAAAGAAAGTGTCTTGTTGGCACTCTCAATGTGCATTTGGATAAATGATTTTTAAAATGTTTTCTAAAGTAAAAAGATAATTTATTCATAGCATTGAGGGAAAAGTTCTGAGATCATTTGGTTATCATTTTTCCCCTTTTGAAAATCAGAGAAACCTTAATTTCTTTCAAGTCAAACCTATGAAAATAAAAATGAGTTGGTATTCTCAATTTCAGACATATCTTTACTTTCCTATGCATGTAACCTTTGAAGTTGCTGAAAAACAGAGCATGCAAAGATTTCCTCCTATAAGTTAGTGAATTCTACTCATTTCAACTGAAAGACATTTATTAAGCACCCACTATGTGTTAAGAATTGTGCTAAGAATAGAAAGATAAAAACAAAATAATCCCTGTCCTTAAAGAATTTACATTCTATTAGAGAGAAGTAACAATTGCACATAAGAAATCAAATCCAAATAGACAGCTAGGTGGTACAGTGAATAGAATCTGGGTTTGGAGTAAGGAAGACTTATCTTCCAGAGTTCAAATCTGGCCTAAGACACTTACTAGCTGTGTGACCCTGGGCACATCACTTGACCCTTTTTGCTTCAGTTCCTCAACTGTAAAATGAGTTGGAAAAGGAAATGACAAATCACTCCAGTGTCTTTGCCAAGAAAACCCCAAATGGGGTCATGAACATTTGGACATGACAGTCACTACTGGAGACAAGAGAAAATAAACCCAATATTTTTTAGGCGTATTCGGTCTAAAAAACAATTTGTTGAACCTGGAAGGAGGATTCCAGATGGCAAAATGGAAAATGATGTATAAAGAAGGAAGGGGCAGCTCCTATGCTAGTCAAGTCATTAATGACTATTCCTTTCATGGGTAATGTTCCTAAATGTGCATCATTTGCTTTTATAGGCTATTTTTGAACGTTTTCTTTATTGTCTTTTGGTGTCTCTTCTCCCACCCCACCTCCATGCCCTATGGCATGGGCATGCTGAGGCCCTGGGAGTACCTTTCAGATAATGCTGTTGGTCTTCCATTACATCGAAACTTACTCCATTAGTCTAGTAGATATGTAATTTCATCAATGTGATTATTCTCTCAAATGTCACAATTCACCCCCTCATAGCTGCCAATCTTAATCATGTCCTCCCAGAAGTTCATCTTGGGGGGTTCATTCAAATAATACATTAAGTATCTCATTCCTCTTATCTTGTCATCATGAGGCTTAGCACTGATTGTGTGGGCCATCTCTCAGTTTTCCTTTACTCTTGCCATATGACCCACCCACCTTTATCTTTAATCACACATTTCTTTGCCATATCTTGTAACACATCTGCATAATAGTTCTTTTGCATGTGTTGTGGCCAGTCATAATTTTCTTCATCAAAACTTACCTGTAATAGTTAATGCTCTTGGGATCCAGTTTTTATTGTGTAAAAATAGCACTAATGTCTAAATCTGAGCAATTAATTTCTGCTAATGTATTTGCTAGCCAACTAGCTAAAGTATCATTCCTCTAGGAGAATATGGCATTAACTCTTAAGTTATTAAGAAGTGGGGTTTTCAGAAATCATGACAGGTCAATGATGTCATTTGTTGAAAGGGCTTTAATCATCCCTGAAATCACACTCTAAAAGGCTGCTGCCTGCCCTACTTATGCCCAACATCGGTCCTACATTTAGAAGTAACAGGGTACAAAATGAAATGGGGGCAGTGTCTATGGTGTTACAAAAGTAATCATTTAAAGCCTTTTACAACCAGTCCCCTTCCTTCCTCTCCAGTCTTCTAACACTTTATTCCTTTTCAAGTACTCTGTCATCTGGCTACATGGACCAACTTGCTGTTCCTTTCACATGACATTCCATCTCCTCTCTCCATGGTGTCCCTCCTTATCTCTCCCTTCCAGCTTTCTGAAACTCCTTTAAAACTCAGCTTAAATCCTTCTTCTGCAAGAGTTCTTTCTGTGTCTCACCCCCCACCCCATTTATGCCTTCACATCTTCCTCTAAGATTGCCCTCTATTTATACTGTATACATCTTGTATAGATATACACAGTTACTTGCATGTTGTTTCCTGCATTAGACTGTGTGGTCCTTAATGGTAAAGACTGTGTTTTTTTGCCTTTTTTATTCCCCCAGCACTTAGTACATTGCATGGAAAATGGAAAGCTAATTGTCTGAGAGTTATTAGGAAAATAAGACATTTTCACTACATTCAGTCAGCAGGCTGTTTTTTTTCTCCATTTCACCATTTTGGTTCCTCATGATTAAAATGATGGTATTCCCATCATCATTTAGTTCTTTAATCAATAGAATCTGAAAACCTATAGCATCTGAGATTCCCATTTTTTATTTTCTGAGCATGTAGGAGACAGGAGGCAGATGAGGACTAATGGAATACAGGCACGATATTTTGTTCTATATGATTAGTGATTTGGTATCACTCATGATGTAGGGTTATCCCTAAGTTCCCATAGCCCATTCCAGTAAGGCAAAATTTCTAGGACATTTAGCATCCCGGGAAGGCTGTACATGCATGCAATGGACTATGTCTGCCTGTCTTCTTGACTTGTCTAGCAAAGTGGATTTTCATTTAGGATCACAGATTTAGAACTATAAGAGACACAAAGGTTCACTTACTTCAAGCCTCAGTACCATGACCACCACCATTCCACTGTTTTATAGAAAAGCAATCTTTGACCCAGAAAGATAAAGTGCATTTTGCCCAAAATCACAGGGGTATTATCAAGTAGCAGAGCAAGGATTTGAACCCAGCTTAAATGCAAAGTAAATTGGGAAGAAGAGTATTAGTGCTGGAGAGGAAGTAAGATACAATAAGGTTAAATATCTATGTTGGGGACAGATTGGTCAGGGCTTTAAGAACCAAACAAAGGATTTAATATCTTAGAGGCAATAAGAATTCACTGGAGTTGATTGAGGAGGTGAGTGACACAGTCCCATACTTTTAAGGAAAATCACTTTAGCAGCAGTGTGTAGAACTGGAATGGTGAGAGACTTGAGACCCAGAAACCAAACAGTCTGCTTTTGTTATAATCCAGAAGAGGGGATGAGGGTCCAAACTGGGTTGGTAGCTGTATAAGTTGGGAGAAGGGTCAAATCTAAGAAATGGGAAGGTAGAAGCCCTAGACTTTGGCTACTGATTGAATATGTATGGTGAGTGAGAATGAGATGAGATAATGCCTAGGTTATGTGCCTGGTAGATGGGAAAGATGGCAGTGCCATTCACAGAAATAGGGAAGTTTGGAAGAGGGAGACATGGCAGTGGGAGGAGGAGGAGGAGAAAATGAGGTCATTTGTCGATCTTGTTGAATTTGTGATCTTTGCGGGACATACAGCTTGATATCTCTAATAGATAATAGATGACATGGGACTGAAGCTCATGGGAGAGACTAGGGCAATACACACATGTATATTTGTATGTGTGAATATATGTATGTATCTCTATGTGTATATATACATGCATATATGTACATATATACACATGTTTTTGTATATATGAGTGACATACTCATTCACATAATAAAGACAAAGTCTTACCTGGCCAAGGAGGAGAGCAGAACTAATCTATCTTTACTTAAAGAGGCAAGCGAGAACATTCATACAATACCCCCGTGGTAATGCTTTGTATTTGCCAACTCTCCATGTGAATATGGCTGTTACCTGTGTTCGGGCTTTCAGTGTTTGTTTCATGGAATATTGCAACTCTCTTCAAATTGGTACTTCTAGTTCTAATGTCTTCTCTGTCTATAATCTTTCTCAGCAATGTATCTGGTCATACCATTTCCCTACTTAAAAATCTCCAGGGGCTCTGCATTGCCTTCAGAATCAAGTACAAATTCCTTGCCTTGCCATCTAAATGCCACCACATTCAATTGAGCTCCCTTTCCAGGCTTATTTTATATTCTCTTTCATGCACCTTAGGGTTAGGATTAGGGTTAATGGCTGAATTAGGGTTAGGGTTAATGGCATGACAGTAGAACTTTCCTACTGACTTTTCACTAAATTTGATGTTTCATTTTCTATCTTGGTGCCTTTCCACATTCTATGCCTGGATGTACTACCTCCCCCCACTTTGGTTCTTAGAATCACTAAGTTTTTTCAAGGTTCACATTAGGCTCTGTCATGATTCTCCTAGGTTTTAGGGGTCTTTGCCTCCACAATTTACATTTTATTTTATTTTTTATTTTTTAATGCTTTATTAACTTCTGATCTACATCATTCATTTCTGCCAGATTTTGAGTCACAAATTTTCTCCCCATTTTTCCCCTATCCACCACCCCAAAATAGCAGGCCCACAGGATATCTCCTCCTCCAATCTGTTCTCTCCCATATTTTCTCCCATACCCCTTTCGATTTTTTCAGTGGACCTCTATGCCTCAGTGCTTGTATATTTTATTTCCCAATTACATGTAAGATGGTATTAATAATGGTATATATATATATATATATATATACAGATATACACACACATATACAAACACACACACATACATATTTGAATATTTGATTTTAAAACTTTCAGTTCAAGATTCATTCCCTTCCTACCTTGTCACCCACCCTTACTGGGAAGATAAGCAGTTCAGTATAGGTTGTACATGTGTGGCTAATGCGAAACAATAACACAGTAGATATATTGTAAAAGACTGACTATATTTCTCTCCCTCCTATCCCACCTCCCACTTGTTCTATTCTCTACTTTGATCCCATCCCTTTTCTAAAGTGTGTGCTTCTAACTTCCATCCCCCTCAGCCTGCCCTCCCTTCCATCATCCCCCTCTCATCCCCTATACCCCACTACTCTGCTAGAGGGTGAGATACCCTATTTAGTGTGTATTTCACTCCCTCCTAAAGCCAAATTCAATGGGAATAAGGCTGACCCATTCCCTTTTGCCTTCCTATTCTTCCCCTCCATTGTAATCATTTTCCCTTGCCTCTTTTGTATGAGATAGTTTACCCCACTCTGTCTCTCCCCATCTCCTCTCATTATATTCCTCACCTCTTAATTTCACCTTTTAAGTATCATCCCTTCTTGTTAAATTGGTCCTGTGCCCTCTATCTATGTATAACTGTAAACCTATATACACACATTCACATATGTATTCATATGCCCCTATACCCTCATATATAGATATATGTATATATTTCTAATCCCTTCAACTACTGAGAAAAGTTTCATAAATTACAATTATTGTTTTTCCATGTAGGATTGTTAATAGTTCAACTCTGATAAGTTCCTTATGATTTCTTTTCCCTGTTTACCTTCTCATGCTTCTCTTGCTTCTTATATCTGAATGTCAAATTTTCTATTCAGCTCTGGTTTTTTCAGCAAGAATGTTTGAAAGTCTTCTATTCCACTGAATGACCATATTTTCCCCTGAAATATGACACTCAGTTTTGCTGGGTAGGTGACTCTTGGTTTTAATCCTAGCTCCTTTGACCTCTGGAATATCATATTCCAAGCCCTTCTACCTCAGGGTAGAAGTTGCCAGGTCCTGGGTTATACTGATTGTGTTTCCACAATATTCAAATGGTTTCTTCCTGGCTGCTTGTAAAATTCTCTCCTTAATCTGGCAATTCTGGAACCTGGCTATAATATTCCTAGGAGTTTTCTTTTTGGGATCTTTTTCAGGAGGTGATCGGTTGAATCTTTCAACCTCTATTTTGCCCTCTGGTACTAAAACATCAGGGAAATTTTCTTTGAGAACTTCCTGGAGGATGATTTCTAGGTTCTTACTTTGGTCATGGCTTTCAGGTAGTCCAATAATTTTTAAATTATCTCTCCTGGACCTATTTTCCAGGTCAGTGGTTTTTCCCATGAGATATTTCACATTGCCTTCTATTCTTTCATTTGTTTGGATCTGTATAACAGCATCTTGATTTCTCATAAAGTCATTAGCTTCCATTTGCTCGAATCTAATTCTGAAGCAATTATTCTCCTCATTGAGCTTTTGAGATTCTTTTTCCATCTGGCAAGTTCAGCTTTTTAAGGCATTCTTCTCCTCATTGCCTTTTTGAGCCTCCTTTGTCATTTGAGTCAGTCTGTTTTTTAAGGTATTATTTTCCTCAGTCAGGCTGTTGACTCTCATTTCATAATTTTCTTGCATTGTTCTCATTTCTCTTCCCAATTTTTCCTCCACTTCTCTTATCTGCTTCTTGAGGTCCTCTATGGCCTGTAACCAGCTTGTATTTTCCATTGAAGCTTTTGGTGCAGGAGTTCTGACTTCACTGTTTTCCTCCTGTTCCATGCTTTGTTCCTCTTTGTCCCCCAAATGGGAATGTTATGTTGGAACCTTCTGTCTGCTTTGTTTCCTTTGCCTGCTCGTTTTGCCACTCAATTACTTGACTTTTGGGTTTTTTGCCACAGTAGGACTCTGCCACCAGACAGGGGAGTTTTCGTCCCAAACGCTGGGGTTTTCTCAGCTGCTGGAGGTATTAGATGGGTGCCCTATCTGAAGTCTCTACATGCTCTGGCAAGCTGGACACACACCCCAGGACCTCCACTCTAGACTGCAATCCAGATCCAAGCAGGTTAAAGCAAAAGCGATTACCCCTCAGACTGGTGCTTGGTCCCGCTACACTCTGCAGCCCAGGAGCTGAAGCTGCCACATGGTGCTGGCTGGCTGTGCCATGTCTCAGGGGCTTCTCGCCCCAGGGGTAAAAGCCAAGCACTCCCACTTACTGGTCCCAAAGTCCAGACTGCACTGGCCTCTCACCTTGTCCTTCGCATCTATGTGTTGATAATTCTGGAAATGGCCAGAACTGCTGCTGATCTGGAGTCCCTCTGGCTGGTGGCTGGTCAGGCCCACCCTGGGGCTAAAGCCTCGCATGGGGCTGGGCTCCGCTCCCAGAGCACTGCGCTGGATTTCTGCAGGTCTGCCTGGCTGTCCTCAGCTGGAGGTTAGTTTCTCTTTTTTGAGGGTGGGTTCTGCCGCTCCAAAGTTTGTTTAGAGTCCCCTTTTTACATGGATTGGGGAATGTGGAAGCCGGAAGTTCGTGCTTCTATTCCGCTATCTTGGCTCCGCCCCACTACATTTTATTGATTTACTGGTGTGCATTACATTCCTATTCAAATACAATCCCCTTGGCGACAAGGGCTATCTCATTTATGCTTTTGTGGCCATAGAATATTGTAAAATACCTTGTACATAATGATTGTCTAATAAAGTTTGTAGAATTGAATTGAGCCAAGATATTTTATGGTTTCAGTCCTCCTCCATCTCCCAACTCTGTCTTTCCATTCTAAAATTTCTGCCATGGGGTTTGATTGTAAGAGGAAAGAATAAAAATCCGTAGTAATATTGGAAATTCTTGGGTAAGTCAATTCATTTGCACTTGAGTATAAGTTTGGACATATTTTCCCCTAAAATCAACAGAATTCTTTTTCTATGAAATGACATTGGCCTTTGTCTTTATACTGGTTTATTGTTAAACCCTCCTCTAACCTTAGAACAGAATTTTGTGTCCTGCCTATTAGAGCTTCAGGTGGTTATCCTTCAAATAATCTCCTGCCAATGAATGACTTTAGACCCACCTGATTTTTATTTTCTTTTATATCCCTGTTTCCAACTTTTAAGAGAATGGCTTTTTAACAGCCGGAAGGGCTAGAGTAGCTATAGTGCATTAGGCTACAGTGGGTGTGTCTTGTTTAGGTGTTTTTGGGAGGAGGAAGAGCATGCTGGGGGCATTCCACTGGGTTGTGGTTGGCTGTGCAAAGTTGGGGGAGGAAGTGGGAGGATCAAAGAGGACTATCTGGGTTCATCTGAATGCTTACTGTGTGCTTTGCTTGGGAGGATGGGTTATGTCTCCAGACATAGTTATTTAAGGTATGCCTGTGAGTGTATCCCTAAATCTCCTGTGTCTACAACCAAGGAATTAACACCCAGGGGAAACAGGTACTTTAAAAAGTCAGATCTACCAACTTCCTCAACCTTTTCCCCCATTCCATTTGGTTTATGCTCTACAAGATACTGTCTATTGTGATTTTGTTGGGTTTTTTTTTTTCCCCATTTCCTTTCAATTATAAGCTCTCTATTCTATTTTGTTGGTTGTTTGGAAAATGAATAACCTTTAGCAAAACCTGGATACAGAATAACAAAGGATATGATTTTCAAATAGTCAGCAACTTACCCCAGGAATACATTGTAGTGTATTTGTCTCTCATAAATAGGTCCATACTTGCAATGGGGAACATTATGCTTTATGAATTATAGTCATATTTTTATTCTTTTGCTTGAGTGTTAGTCCCAGCATCCCATAACACTGTCATGGAAGCCTTTATTTTTAGCAAACTTTGAATCTATTATTATTATTATTATTACTCCTCTCTATCTAAAAGCTTCATTTTTCATAGCATGGAACTGAGAGGAGACAGCAGTAAGGTCTACTTTACTTGCTTTTTCCCCCTTCCTGGATATTCACCAAACCCTATTTTAGCTCCATAGGGACAAAGTTCCCCTTCGTGGCAGCAATTTTCATTTCCTGAAATCCATAAATTGGAGTAAGATGAAAGCACAAATGGAATGATAATATTGATGGGGAAAGTGGGGAAAGGAAAAAAAAAACCTAGCAGTTCTCAGTCTGTAAATTAGTGGTTGTTTATTCAAGTCATGGAACTTTATTATGTAAAGGAAAAAACATTAGATTGGAACTTGGGAAACTCATGCTCTCTGTAGGTGGAGTCCTGGACCTGCTATAATCTGGCTGTGATACTTTGGACAAGTAGTTTAATTCCTGTAGGACTCCATCTCTTCATTTGTAAGTTGGGGGTGGGGGTAGGGTGGGGAGTGGTAGAGCAGTTTTTGTGAATTCAGATAATATAATAACAAGAGGAATGATTTTGCTTCCTTCACACAAAATCTTGAAACTAAATGCAATACCCTTCCCTAGGGGGACTCCACTTGGTGTATGTTGTTCTGTTATAGGTATATTTTAGGAAGGAAATTGACAAATAAGAGAAGGAGAAAGTCTAAAGGAGGGCAACCAGGATGCTGGGGGCTACATGCCTAGAATCCATTTCACATATTAATAATTCACATTTATGGTGCGCTTTAAAATTGTTAAAGCATGTAACTAACAAAAGCCATATAAATTGTATGGAAAAATGTTGTCTCCATCTGATATTTGTAGAGAGTGCAATTCAAAAAAATTCAATGTTGTGTCCATGGATATCAGTTCTATTGCCCACACTGAAATTTGGTCATCTAAAGCTCTTGGCAATATACTACAGTATCTTTCCTAGAAGTAGGGTAAGGGATTGGAGAAGAGAAACTTTTATTTTGGGATCAGATAGTCTTTGTTTTCAAATGCTTACAGTGTTGTCAGTTAGTAGAAAAATTCAGGTTGATCTATTGGAATCCAGAGGAAAGAAATAGAAACAATGATGGTTAGGTATAGGAAGATGTTACAGATCAACAGGGGGTAGGGGTTGACCTTGGAGTCTCACTGATTTTAACGATCTCTAGAATAAGGAAAAATCTACCAATGCATGTTGATATCTTTTTTGCAATTTATATTTTCAGAGGTACCTAGGACTCAGGGTTTAAGTGCCTTCCCCAGGATTACACAGCTAGACTGTGTTAGCAGTATATTTTGAACTCATATCTTCTTTATTACAAAGTCAACTCTGTTTCCAGGTATATATCAATTTGAAGTAGAACTTCTTTCAAAAATGCAATAAATTACCTTGGAAGGTAAGGATTTCTCCTTTTATTAGGAGTCTTTAAGTGGACTTAATCTAAACTGTAATAAAGGTATTTGAATTAGGGGAATTCTAAGATATCTTTAATCACTATGATTTTATGAGCTTATTAACAGCCCTGCTTTCATATACATATATATATATGTCTACACACAGATATAGTTATTTATAATATACTATAATTATGTATTAAAATATAATATTAATATAGTAAATAATATTATATCGTGTATATGTGTAGGTATGTCCCAATGAGAAGACTTCTTCCACCATGCAAATCAGCAATAGTTTTGGAAGTTATAATCTGACAATCAAAAGCTACAAAGTTTTAAAGAAATGTCATGGGGCTGGGGAGTATCTAAGAAATCTCACCTTCCTATTACTGTTTTTTGACTTCAAAAGCCATAAAAGGTTAAGTATTTTGTCCAGAGTCACATAGAGAGTAATAGTTTGTCCAGGACTTGAACTAGGTCGCCTTATTCACAGTCCCAATTCTCTAGTGTTAAAGAGTGATTAACATTCTATAGTAACTGTCCCAGTGCAATGAGGAGAATTGGAAAGGGGAGAGAAGTCAAATGACTGAATCCTGGTCTTAGAACAGCAGTATGGGAGTGAGGAGGGGAGGGGTATTGGGTTTACTGATATTTGCTCTTTTCTTTGATCCTGGATGTTCATAGGGGATCACACAGAGATGGTGGGACACCTCCAGTAAAGGTATGTCACACTTCTAGTTACATAATAACTTGCATTTAAACTCATGTAGCAAAATGAAAAGAGCTTTTGTCACTACAAACTTTGTTTGTTGAAGAGAGGAGGGAGGACCTTTGGAAATTCCCTGAAAGTTTTTTTTTTCCTTTACTTTCAAAAAGGAAGTTAGAGTGAAGCCAATTTCCCCATTTTCTTTTTTTTCTTTTTCTTAAACTGAAAAAAAATGGTTCTATCTGAATTTGTTTCTCTGTCCTGTAGTCACTTTGATAATACATCCACAATGAGCCAATATCTTTAACCAGAGTCAGTTGTTTAAATAATCAGGAATCCCTGCAGAGAGTGAGTTGTGAAGAAGACCTCATTTTTATCCTTTATTTTAAACAACAATTTAACATATTCTTTACTGCTTAATCCTTCTTTCATCTGTTACTTAATATAATAATACACTAAATCCCATACACTAGGGACCATTTGACTGTCAGGTTACATTGAATAAGTTTAATGAAAATTTAATATTCTTACAATTTCTTTTCTCTCAATGGCACTGAATTACTTATGAATAACCTCACATCTGCTTAAATAGAACATGGTTTTCTAATGGACTCTGGCAAAGGAAATGGTCACAGTACTACCAAGGATACAATACCTGGGGAAAAAAAAATCCAATTCATTGATGTTGCAATTTCTCTTTAGAAATCATGTTGACTGCTATCTGCATAATTTGAGCTCTGCTCCAGGAATTCTAGATTGAGAGTCCACAGATGCCTAGACAAAGCTGTTTCCCATGTGGGTGATGCCATGGGCTGTAATTGAAGCCTATTAAGAGGAGCAGGGAAGCTAGTGTTAACATCACATGTTGGGACTTAAAAGGACCCAGGTGGACCCAACTTACTGAGTGCCATAAATTGTGCATGAATCCTTTGCTCAAACTAAAACCTTGTTGGGAACAGAGTTCCTATCAACATCTTGCTTGCTTCTTTGGCCCTGTTGATGCCCTACTCTTTCTTCCTCTAGACACACCTCCAGTGCTGCATGCTTCTTTTGGGGGACATTTGTCCTCCTGTTACTTTTCAATGGTCTCCAATGATTAAGTGACTGGTAATCATGCTAGGGGACAGGGATTCAAGTTCAAAAAGTGAAGCAAACCCCACTCACAGGAAGATTGCATTTAATGAGGGAGATAATTGGAGCTACACACACATGCATGTAAACATATGTGCATAAATATATAATGTATATGTGGATATGGATACATATGTGTGTATATTCATATATATATCAATGAATGCACACATACAACATATGCAAAGTTAATTCATATTTATATAAGAGATTTGGGGAGAGGGGACTAGCAGCTGAAGGAATAAGGAAAGGCTTCAATCAAGTGGTCAGTTAATCAACATATATTAAATGTTTGCTATGTGCCTAGTACTGTGTTAAGTTCTGGGAATGCTAATGCTAACACTAGTAATAATTACCAATGGAAAGACAACCCCTGCTGTCAAGGAGTTTATGATCTAATGGGAGAAGACAAAACACAAAAAAAATGATGAGGAGGGTGGAGGAGAAGGAGCGGTAAGATAGAAAAGTCTGAAGGTAGTACAGTCAGGTGAGAAGTGAGATGTCCAAGGGGAGCTCTCTCCTTAAAAGAACACTTTACATTATAACCTCACTCTTTAATCAGAGAGGCAGAAAGGAGTGAGGAGGTGGTGTCCCAAAGCTAGTGGGATCTTTCAAGGAGGATGAGGTTATCCCAATAATGATTTTCCTGGAGCACAATGGAGAAGACAGATAAGTCCTATGGTAACATATTTAAGCAGAAGATAGTATCTGAGCTGCATCTTTAAGATAAGGACTCTGTGAATTGAAGAGAAAAATGGGTTGCATTTCAGGCATGTGGAGGGGTCAGCTCAAAAGCACAAAGATAGGAGATGGGGTGTTCTAAGTGAGAAACAGAAAGAAGGGTAATTCACAGCATGCAGTAGAAAGGAGCAATATCCAATGAGGCTGAAAAGGAGAATTGAAGCCAGGATGAACAGGACTTTAAAACCTAAATGAGGAAGTTAAATTTGTTCTGTAAACAATAGGGAGTTGGCTAAGTTGGAGAGTTACCAGAAATATGAAGAAAATGTGAAATATCTCATCAGAAAAACAATTGACCTGGAAAATAGATTAAAGAGAGATAATTTAAAATTATTGAACTATCTGAAAGTCATGATCAAAAAAAATCTACACATCATATTTCAAGAAATTATCAAGGAAAACTGTTCCAATATCTCAGAACCAGAGGTAAAATAGAAATGGAAAGAAACCGCTGATCCCAAAATGAAAACATCTAGAAATATTATAGCCAAATTCCAGAGCTGCCAGGTAAAAAAGAAAATACTTCAAGCAGTTAGAAAGAAATAATTCAAATATTATTGAGCCATAGTCAGGATCATATAAGATTTGGTGGCTTCCACAAAATGATCAGAGAACTTGGAATATGAAAGGGAAAGAACTAGGATTATAACCAAGAACAACATGTCCAGCAAAACTGAGTATAATCCTTCAGGGGAGAAATCAGAAATCAATGAAACAGAGAACTTTTAGGCATTCCTGATGAATAGAAAATTTGACATTCTAACATAAGACTCAAGAGAAGCATAGAAATATAAACATGAAAGAATTTAGACTGTAACGATCTATCAAAGACTTCTTGGCCTTAGCCTTGCCTCACCAGTTCACCACCCATAAAATCTCAATGGTACCTTTTTGATAAAATGTAGTTTCCCTGATTATCCCTTTTAATTAGGTCTATTTTTCTTTTGCTTTATCTGAGATTGTGAATGCTGCCTCTGTCCTTTTTTAGTTTAGCTGAGGCATATTCGATTCTGTTCCAGCCTTTTATTTTAATTCCGTATATTTTTCTGCTTCAAGTGTTCCTGTTGTAAATAACATATTGTTGGTCTCACATTTCTAATATGTTCTGCTATCTGCCTGTATTTGATGGGTGATATCATCCTATTCATATTCATGGTTATGATTATCCTCCATCCAATTTTCTTCTTTTCTTCCTAAAACTCCTCTTCCTCCTCTCTTTTTTCGAATAAAAAAATCAATTTTTTTCTAACCTCTACCCCCCTTAACCTGTCCTCCCTTTTATCACACCCTCTGCTCTTTTGCTTGTACATTCCAGTCCTATTTCCCTATTTGGTTAGTTATATTTAAATACACAAGCGTGTGTATATGTTCATATATATGTTTGTGTGTACATATACAGACACATTCTTCCTTTTAATTATTATTATTATTATTATTATTATTATTATTGCTTTTTGGAGGGGAGAGGGCAGGGCAATTGGGGTCAATGACTTGCCCAAGGTCACATGGCTAGTGTTAAGTGTCTGAGGCCAGATTTCTACTCAGGTCCTCCTGACTCCAGGTCCAGTGCTCTATTCACTGTGCCACCTACCCACCCCCATTCTTCTTTCTTTGAACCAATTCACATGAGGGTAAAGTTCAAACATTGTCCACCAATCCCCTCCCCCAGTTTTCCACTCCACTGTAAAAGTTTTTCCTTGCATGTCTCGTCCTTATGTGAGCAAAATTTCCCCATTCTGCCCCTCCCTTTCCCCTTCTCAGGGAATCCTGCTTTCTCACCCATCCATTTTTTTACATCATCCTAACATTATCTACTCAGTCTTCTGTCCCCTGTCTAAGTGAAATTATTCTAACTACCCTAATAATGATAAAGTTTTTAGGAATTACATATATCATTTTCCCACATAGAAATGTAAATAGTTTAACATTTTGAAACCCTTATAATTCTTCATATTTTTATCATTCTTTTCACTTTGTTTTATTGTTTCTTGATGTCTCTTGGAGTCATTTACTTCTGCTTACTAATTATAGCTTTTAAGGATTTTTTAGTGAAATTTTCTGCCTTCTTTATTTGGCCAGTTCTGTTCTTTGAGGAGTTCTTTCCTTTATTAACTTTTGGACCTCTTTTACATTATGCTAATTCTGGTTTTTAAGATGTTATTTTCTTCAGTATTGTTGGTGTGCCTCTTTTAACAAGTCACTAATACTCTTTTCATATTTTTTCTTCCATCATTCTGATAGCTTTCCCCAAATTTTTCTACCACTTTTATTTCTTCCTGTAATGCTTCCAGGAATGCTTCTTGGGCTTGGGTCCAATTAACATTTTTATTTGATGGTTTGTTTGTAGCTGTTTTCCCATTGTTTTGTCTTCTTCTTAGTTTATTTCTTGGTCTTCCCTACCACTGTATCAGCTTTTTCATTGTCAATTTATTTTTCATTGTTGTAGTTCGCTAATTTTTTCCAAATTATTTGACTTTGAATTTTATGTTAAAGCTGGACTCTGGTCACCTTAGGTTGGGTTGGCACTGTTCCAAGCTTCAGGATTTATTTATTGTGATGTCTTTCTTTTCAGAGCTATTTCTGGGGGTCTGTAAGTTTTTGGTACTTCCAAGGTGGTATGATGGAGGGAGGGGTGTGGTTGTTGTTCTCCTGTTCTGATCTCTTGGTTTTACCCAGGAAGAGTCCCTATTCCCTTGTAGCTACAAGCACTAGCACTGCTCTTTGCCTGGGAACTGTTAACAGAACTGTTGCCTTCTTCTGACTGATCCTTGGTGCCACTCTGTGCCCTGTAATTGCAACTCAAGACTGGTTATGGGCAATGCGGTTGCAAATAATTAACAGTTTTACCCAGTCCCAGCTAAAGTCCCCTGAAGTCTCTTTCTGATCATTTTTTGACACTCTTGCCATCTTAGAGCTGAGAGGTCCCAAAGCTTCTCTTGCTGAGGCCATTGTTGCTTCCATCATGTGTGTGTGTAGGTTCCAGAGAGGCTTCCAGCATGGCATTATAAACTTTTCCTGCAAGGCTGCTAAGTTTTCTTAGACTGGAATAATGTCTCACCATGACCTTTTGTTCGCTCTGCCCCTCCAAATTTTCATTTGAGGTATTCTGTTAAAGTTGCTTGAATGGGAATGTTGAGAAAGTTCAGCTGACTGTTTCTAATCTGCCATCTTGGCTCCTATTATCAATAAGGCTATGTTCACTTTTGATTACCCTTGCTCACTTTTCCAGGTGTTGACTCACCATCTCAGATAATATATACAATAATTTTCCCAAGAAAAGAGCTCTAGTTTGCTGACTGATAGTTTATAGAGACTACCCTCTACCCATTTTGAAAAAATGGTGTAGCATTTATTTATCCTTTTCTGCAGTAACTCTCATAATCTATACAATCTTTCAAGGACCAATAATAGAATGGGCAGACATAATTGAGAACCATAGAATGTAATTTTCCCATGTCTTTTCCACTTGAACTTCTAAGGGGAATCTAGGAACTCTTATTATCTCCTTATATCATCACCTTAAACTCCACATTATTTAGTTCTATCTTTCC